>NC_056734.1:483901335-484201335 GCF_019279795.1 Protopterus annectens
AACTGCAGTTCTTTGTCAGTCACATTGTATTATATGTGGTGTGGGTGTTCTGGCATTCTGCACACCCATTTGGAATATTTATTTCCATATCTACTGCTAAATAAAACACTCAACTCCACTGCCTTTACAGCTTTACAGTCTAAGAAGTATTGCTAGTGAGCTGTAACCTATTAAACCACCAGCCAAAAACCCCGTCATCTATTGAGCACCTCCTAGATCAGTCCTGAAAGCAAACCCTTTGTAGTAACAGTTCTTCAAACCTAGCACTACAGACAGTTGGACTACCCCTGTTTCTCCTGCCAGCCTTGTTGACTTGGGTCTCGTTAGGCAGTGTAGGAACTGACTCATGTACATTGACAATCCTCTACTAATAATTCACTCTAGTACAGAGTGCGAGAGATGTGTCTACACCAAGAATCTTGAATCCCTGCTCTCTAGCACTCAAAACATTAACACTGAAGAAGTCATCAACTCACCCACCACTACTCATGCACATACATAGTACCACTACTTATACACATAGCATGCATCCAGTACATAAATCAACATATGCAGAGCTTCTCTCAAAAAAACTTACCAGAACACCAGAAACCTCCAAAACAAATGACTGCTACAACTAACACAGTTCCCACAGCACCCACGACACATAGTGACACCAGTGTCTCACCTACCATTCCCTTAATGCATAACACTCATAAACCAAATTTTCTTGTCATTGGAGACTCCATAGTGAGACGCACATATGTCCTACTCACCAGGTCAGATAAAGAGAAATTCACAGTCAGCTCCTTTTCCGCTGCCAGGGTTCGTCAGATCATGCATGCACTCAGTTCTCTCAGCAGCAAGTACCATTATGACTCTGTCATAGCTCATGTTGGGGTGAACAACCTGCGACACACCTCATTGAACTATATGAAGTGAGACATGATTGAGCTCTCTGAGTATGTGTACCAGGCATGTATGTCCCTAGTCTTGAACAGCATATCGCCCTGACGAGAATGATCTAGAAAGGCCTCGAAAACAAACATACTGAGGTGAAATTTGCCAATCAAAACAAAATAAGGGTCATGCTGCTAAACACTATAAGCTTACCAAGCACTGCACACCCTGGAAGCACTTCTATCACTGTACTTGCCTCTGCAGTCACAGAAACCTGGTTCAAGGCCTCAGAGTACCCTGCCTTGCAAGACTACAATGCCTTCTACACCTTTAGACTGCAAAATGAACATGTAAAAAACAAAGGAGGTGGTGTTTCTATCTATATTAGAGATAAAGTCACCTCCCATCTAGTTAGACTGGACAACTCCATAGCGTTACTCCAAGTACAGATTACTGTGGGTAAAACTCCCATTCAAGTCATAGCCAGTAATAGATCCCCCTCCTTGGGTCATGGGTCATGATAAGCACGAAGCTTATATTGTCCTAACTGGAGTCAATCCAAATACTCCCGAACACTCTGGTTATGGGGGATATCTATTATTCCACCATCGACTGGGAAACCTACACTAGCCCTAATTCGCTAGCACAAAAGTTCCTTGACTTTGTTAACTCAAATGCCCTGGAACAAACTGTTCATACCCCCACAAGAGGAATAAACATACTAGATCTGGTCCTCAATAATATCATAGGTTCATAGGTTCATAGGTTCATACTAGGCTATCTGCCCAAGGGCATTTATAAGCCTAGCCCATAGTTATGTGGCTTTCGCCACCCCTTTAGTTTGAATAAAAACTATGCCTATCATTTTTCTGTGCCTCTGTCAAGCAGTGACACTGAAGTAATCCCTGGGGTATATCTGCGATCTCCCATCCATTGGTCAAGATTCCTCTTGAACAAGGCCAGCGAGGTGCTCTGCCTCACATGTACCGGGATTTTGTTCCACAGCATAGGGAGTCTCTGGGTGATGAATCTGTCCCTCCAGCACGTTCTATTTATAACCGTGTCAAGGTTTAAGTCTCCCGCCTTGTGGTTCTGAGGGATCTAGATTTTTGAGGTGAAGCATATTCATCAAATCTGGGTTTGACATGGCCTTATATGTCAGGCACAGGTCACCTCTGAGCAAGCGGTATGAGACTGAATAAAGCTGGAGTTCTTTCAGTCGGGCAGCATAAGACATATTTTTGAGACCCTTTATCCTTTTGGTGAGGAACTTTTGGGGCCTTTCAAGCTGCATCAGGTGTCTGGTCAGATACATTCGAACGGGCATTGTACTCAATCATAGGTCTAATGAGTGATGAGTACAGGGGACGATGACCTCCCTTGATCTAGATGTGAATCCCTTCATGATCAGGTGGGCGATATAGAAGGTTTTCCTAACTACTTTAGCAACATGAGTGTCAAGCGAAAGACTACTGTCAACTTGGGTCCCCAGATCCCTGATGACTTTTTCTGTGCTCAGTGGATTGTCACCTATATGGTAGCTAGGGGTAACCTTGTTTTTCCCGAAGGGTATGACTATGCATTTTTGGCGTTTAACTTCAGGCCATGGCTCTGGCACCAGTTATCCGTTTCTGTGAGGCCCTTCTGGAGGATATCTGTGTCAGATGTGTTTTCGACTATGGCGCCCAGTTTGCAGTCATCTGCAAACTTTGTCAGCCATAACCCTCCTGTGTTTGCTTGTACTTCAGAAAAGTAGATGCCGAACAAGAGTGGACCCAGGACTGAGCCCTGTGGGACACCACTTGTGACAGGCTTTGTGTCTGACATGGCTCCAGCAACTCTGACCCTGTGGGTTCTGTCGCTTAGCCAGTTTGCAACCCATCTTGTGATGTATGGGTTTACATTCAAGCTGATGAGTTTTTCGATGATACCTGAGTGGGGTATTGTGTCGAAGGCCTTTGCCAGGTCGAGGTAGGCTGTATGGACTGCCTTACCCTCATCAATGGCCTTGGTGACTGTCTCGAAAAAGTCAACCAAGTTTAAGAGGCAGGATCTGCCTTTGACAAAGCCAAACTGGGTTGGATCCAAAGTCTGCAAGTTCCCTATGTCTTTATTTATGAGTTCCATTATGATCCTCTCCATGGCTTTGCAGATAAGGCTTGTCAAGCTAATGGGGCGGTAATTTCCAGGGTCTGTGGAGGCACCGCCTTATGAAGTGGGACCACAGTCGCCGTGCGCCACTCCTTGGGTACGTATCCTGAGGTGAGGCTAAGATTAAACAGCTGTCCTAACTGTGGGTTTAATTCCTCATTGAGTTCATGAAGCACACAGCCGGGGACACCATCCGGTCCCATGGATGCTGTGTTTTTGCCTTAGTGAGGGCAGTTCTCACCTGGGCGTTGGAGATGTTTGGGGGCTACAATCCTCTGGAATAGATATCTCTCCTTTGGGGGAGGGGAGAAGTTTGCACTGAACCTGTCAGCCAGTATGTTAGCAATGTGTGTAGGTTCAGTAACTTTCACATCATTTTGAACTAATTCTGAGCATATCTGGGAGTTTCCTCCTAGGTTTCTAACATAGCTAAAGAAGGCCTTATGATTGTCTTTAGAGTCCTTGGCGATTTTTCTCTCAAAATTTGCCTTGGATGATTTTATGAGAGCTCTTAGTTTTTACTTATAATGATCAAAGGTGTCTTACCTTTCAAGGATTTTGCTCTATCTTGTAGTAGCTTCCTCCTTTTGTTGTAGAGCTTGTTTATGGCTGGGGTCCACCAGACTGGACGCTTGCCTTTGGTACAGAGAGTCTTAGTTTTGTTTGGGATTGCCTGATCCATGCAGTCCTGTAGGTGCTGGTAGAAGGCATTTGTAAGTGATTCAGCGGTTTGAGTAATGTTTACCACTGGCTCAGGGGCCTTAAAGGAGACCACACTAGTTTTTAGAAGTGTGAAATTGGCTTTTGAGAAGTTTTTCACTGTGGTCTTTTTGTTTCAGGTGGGGCGGGATGAGGACCTCCAGCGAGATTAGTTTATGATCTGATCTCACCAGTGAGGGGTATACTTCGGTGTTGAACATTTTGATCCCATGTTCGTGATGATGAGATCAAGTATGTTTTCACCTCTTGTGGGGATGGTGACTAGTTGTTCCATGGCATTTGAGTTTATGAACTCCAGGAATCTTTGGGTTAGAGTGTTCGGGCTTGAGTAGTGTTCCCAGTCTATATTAGGGTAGTTGAAGTCACCTAGTATGATGGTGTTTGGAGATACATTTATCCCTCCAATGTTTTCAGGAAGGCCATGTGAGGTTCCTGAGTTTCAGAGGGTGGCCTGTAACATGCTACAAATTGCAGAGCAGTCTTGCCTATGGTTAATTTCACCTGGATGGTCTCCGATGCATCGTGCGTTGCCACCAACCTTGAGGTGTGGGTGTCCTTTATGAATATGGACACCCTCCTTTCTTGGTGTTGTCCGGATTTTGGGGCCGGAACGTATGATATGAGGTGAAACCTGTTAGTGCTGGGGTGCTCTCAGGAGCCTTGAACCAGGTTTCTGTCACAGCACAGACATCGATGTTCTCCATATTGAGAAGGGCCTCGAGTGCGTGCATCTTGAGATTGAGACTTCTGGCAGTGAGCAGCATTACCCTTAGTTTTTTCCTTTTGGTGTTCTAGGGTGGTAGGTTTAGAATTTGAGCCTTGCCTAAAAAGGCACTATGGGGTGGCAAGAGCCTTTGCCAATATCCGGAAGCCCAGGGTGACAGGTGCAAGCCGTCCCTTGCGAAAGCAGCGTGGCTTGTCCAGCATGTCATCCCAGGCAGACAGACATTGGATCCCCTTTGAATGACACCAGAATTTAAGCCAATTATTAAAGCTGATCATCTTATCACTGTATTGTGGCATCATTCTAGGTGAAGGTAGGATACTGCTCAAGGTCAGGGTCATACCTGCCTGGGCTACATAATCAGAGAGCTCCTCGGCGTCCCTTTCATGTAGTCCAAGGAGGTGCGTCTCAGGTCGTTGACACCAGCGTGGACAATGACTGAGTCGTACTTGTACCTGCTGTTGAGAGACCTGAGTGCTTGCGTTATGTGGTGGATTCTAGCGCCCGACAGGCAGCTTACTGTGACCTTCTCCTTACTCAGTCTGGTGAGCGGGACGTCAGTGTGCCTGACTATGGAATCACCAATGACAAGTGTGTCTGGCATTTTGTTTGGCCTTAAGGGCTGTGACTGTTTGACACTCTGACTGTGTGGTCTATGTGTTGCATGTGTTGGGTCGTGAGGTGGTAGTTGTTTGGGTGTCTGCTTTGGTGGCCTCTGCTGTTTTGGTAAAATTTGACCAGAGCCTCCGAGTATGTCTTTGTGTGAGTATGTGTATGATTTGAAGTTGTGATGGTACCATGTGTGACTGGGTATGTATTGTGTGTGGTTGCCTTCTCCTCCTGTCTGGTCTTGCCAGTCCTATGTTGAGAGAGCTCAGCCTCCAGTTTGGCCGTATAGTTGCATCTCTCGCATGTATTTGTGTTTTGTGGGAGAAGGAGAGGATTGTCTGTGTACATGAGGCAATTGTAACATTGCCTCAATATTCCCAGGTTCACCAGTTGAGCTGGAGAGGACACTAGCAACTGATCCCTCGACATACTAGAAGTAGTAGATAAAGAACTTACAAAGGACTCCGGGGGAAGTGGGTTTTGGGCTGGTGGGGTACTATCTATAATAAGAGTGCTTTATCAAGGTGCAAGTACTGTAGGAGTAAGTGCTAGGCTTTACAGATAGAAAATAGTCTACTTGGGAATCAAGTAGAGATGAACTTTTCAGTTATAGGATATGCTGGTTAGATCAGCAGTACAGTTTAGCGTGTTTTATAGCAGGGGCTGAAGGAAGCTATTAATTGGCCCAAAACGACCAATGGACTACTAGTTTCTGGCTGATACTTCACCAAATGGGACAAAAGGCCGCTCAGTGCTTCCCACTCCCACTGGTAAGCAAAGAAACTTCCTCCTTCCTAATAAGGCAATGGATCAGTAACAGGAACTAAAAACAAAGCCCAGGGATCAGCAACTCTGAAACTGGACTACTCTAGTTCAGTAAAGTGGGAAAACAAGAGATTTTTTGTTTTATTACAGAGATAAGGAAAAAACAGACAGTAAATGCTATAAATGCTGTAAATCGGCTAGCGCACTTTAGTGTGTAGCCTACAGAAACAATTTGCAACAATTAGTAACTTAAAGTGCAATAAACAGTGTAAAATGCAGAAATCACTTAAAGTAGCAGTAAAACAGGCGAAATGCAGTCGCTAGCTTAATAACAGTGGGAAAGCCACAAAAATACTTATATCTGGTAGAAAGTCACTCTTTTAGCTCTCTGCTGCTTGGATCACTCTGCAGGCCACCACGAGGATCTGTGCAGAGTTGGTACAAGCTGGAAAACACGTGTTTAGCGTGTTTTATAGCAGGGGCTGAAAGGAGCTAGGAATTGGCACAAACGACCAATAGACTACTAGTTTCTGGCTGAAACTTCACCAATTCGGACAAAAGGCTGCTCAGTGCTTCCCACTCCCACTGGTAAGCAAAGAAACTTCCCTCCTTCCTAATAAGGCAATGGATCAGTAACAGGAACTAAAAACAAAGCCCAGGGATCAGCAACTCTGAAACTGGACTACTCTAGTTCAGTAAGGTGGGAAAACAAGAGATTTTTTTTTTTTTTTTTTTTTTTACAGAGACAAGGAAAAAAACAGACAGTAAATGCTATAAATGCTTTTAAGTGGCTAGCACACTTGAGTGTGTTAGCCTACAGGTAAAATTAAGCAACAAATAATTTTTAAGAGTGCAAAACAGTTAATCAACACAAAAACAGTTTAAATAGAATGCAGAGCTGTATAAACAGGCTAAGATGCAGTCGCTAAGCAGTAAATATTCAAAAAGCCAGAAAAAATACTTAAATCAGTTATAGCAAATACAGTTATAACAAATGCTCTGAAATATACTGTATATTTCCAATATGTTTGAGAAGGACAGTCAGAACACAAGAAGGTTCAGGCGAAGAAGAAAAAAAGTTTTGTTTTACTTTTGAAAAGGTAAAAAGGAGGAACAGAAGGCCTTATCAAATGTTCTCTCTGTATTAAGAAGAATGAGCTAATGACACTAGACTGGGAGGTGTGTCACAGTAGGGGCGGGCAACTGCAAAGCCACCAAGTATAAGAGCAAGACACCAACAGGGAGGAGGGTCGGACAAAATAGCCTAAGACAACAAGCTATGACAGTTTTAAACAGAAAAAGATTTCTGAAGATTCTGAATAGACAAAGTGCTTTATATATATTAAATTATAAAAACAGTAATCTGTTAAAATAATCAAAGAATACTTATATTTTGTAGCTCAGTTGCGGTCAAACAACTTCTCCAGCCTGCACCAAAGACCAGAAACACAACTTTTTTTTTACAAGAACACAAAAGAACCAGCCCCCACTAGCCAAGAGATAATTACACAGAGTAAATGTTTCAGTTTATACAATAGCCTAAGACAACAAGCTATGACAGTTTTTAAACAGAAAAAGATTTCTGAAGATTCTGAATATGTCAAACAGATGCACTGCTGCAACTGTTGGAACGTCATTAGTTAAATCTGACCACAAATCAATCATCTTCGATCTGGCACTAACACCAGAATCCAAAAAGGGTGAAATCAGAGTAAAAACCTTCACCAAGGCAAAGGTTCCCTATTATATGATTAAAGACGCATTCTTTCGAATGCGTCTTGATTGATCTTGAAAGCACGAAATGGCAAAATACCGAAATGGCATATAAGCGAATTTTTTCCCTGGGAAAGAAATCACTTGGCCACCTTCATTATTTTGCCATTTTCGTCACTGTAGTGCAATCTCGGAGTTGGTATATTTAAATAGGGGGTGTGGGAGGTGAGGGGAGCAAAGCCCCCCACTTTATGTAATGTTTTAAAGTTTTTTGTTTTTTATTTCTTTTTTGGAACAGTGATTTCTTTCCCAGGGAAAAAAATTGCTGTTCTAAGTGTTCGGGATTGTAAGCTTTCACTTACATGGGGTCAATAAATCAGTGTTTGCTTTTTTAAGCATTTGCTGATTTAATATAGACCCCAAGGCAAACTATACACTCCTAGGTGAAGGTATAAATGCATTCCAAGCCCCACCCCCAGCTGGAATTGGTAACTATATCGAAGCTTGCATTAAAGCCCTGTACAATCACTTGCATAAGTGTATAAATTCAGCTGTACCAGAAAGAATCAAAGCCAGATCCTCAAGTACAAACAAGCTACCATGGTGGACAACCAGCAAGAAACAAACTTTACAATAAATGCAAAAAGTTGCTGCTCAAAAAAACAAATAGGTTTGTTGAAAATTTCACTCCCTTATCCCCTCCAAACGTATCACAAACCTTCCCCCAAACTTCTCCTCCACCTTACATATCTGAAGTGCAGGTCATTAAAGCCTTGTCCAAGGCAAAAAACACAGCCTCTATGGGACCAGATGGCATCCCAGGCTGTCTTCTAAACAGGCTAAAATATGGATTAGCATCACCATTAAGTACCCTTTTCAATCATAGCCTAACTACAGGCTTTGTTCCTGTGAAATGGAGAACAGCACCAGTTATTCCCGTCCACAAAGGTGGCCCAGCAACAAAACCAGGGAATTACAGACCCATAAGCCTGACCTGCCTCATTTTTAAGGCCATGGAATGTATCATTATGGATGTCATAAATAAAGACATAGGTGACCCCCAGACCATGGATCCAAATCAATTCAGCTTCATCAAGGCATATCCTGCCTGTTAAATCTGATGGATTTCTTCTAAAATGTGACCAAGGCCATTGATGAGGGCAACTCTGTGTACACAGCATACCTCAGTTTGGCAAAGGCTTTTGACATATCCCCACACTTAGGCATTACTGATAAGCTTAGCAAACTGAATGCAAACCCCTAACAAAATAAAACCAAAGCAAACAAGTCCAACAAATCCAATGGCCCAAAGATGATACACAGAGAAATGAATGTTGCACAAAGAAAGCACATTTTGTCACTGTTAATAGAGTAACTTCATCAGATCAAGTAAAAAATTCAAGGCATGTTTAAATACCAAATTACTGAAGTCCAATAGCCAAGATAAAGGCCAAACGACAGAATATTAAAAATAAAGGGAAGTATATAAATATTGAGGGTGGCCTAATGGTTAAAGAGTTTGAGTCTCACAAGGGATAATTGGCTAGGCTTAAAATGGCTCGCAAGGGCAGTCAGCTTAGTACTAATCTATGAACCTATGAACCTCTATAGGAAAATGGACATTTCAGAGAACATTATTTAGTATCTTCCAGCTTGAGAATACAATGTCCAAATATACATTTACATAGTCATCATGAAAAAGAAACATGCCAGGTGTGATGCCCATGCCCTGGCCCAGCAATCAAGGAGCCTCATTCCTCACCACTAACACCAGGGAGGGGTATCTCATATAGGAGGAAAGGATAGCAAATACACACAGTAAAGTACAATTTCCCTTAAGAGCGCACAGAGATCACAGTCAGTCCAGGGCTGGTCACTCCCTTGCTCCCCAGGTCCCCAATAAGACTCCCCACTGGCACAGCTATAGGGTCTAGATATCAGCCTAGTGGGCAAGCTAAAACTTCTAGCACCTTCTCTGTCCATCCAGTGCTTTGTGTCCCTGCCCAAGTAGCTAACACACACACACACACACACACACACACACACACACACACTTTGCGATGAGTGTATACAACCACACAGACAGTCCTGGAAAAAGCTGGCATAGGTTCTCCAGCTGTGCCCCTTTCTCCCAGACTATATGTAGTACCAGCTGCCACCACCGACTAATATTTATCAGCTGTTCAAAGGCCCTTAAAAAGGTGTCCAATTATTACTGTGTAATATTATTATCCAATTGGTAGTTGTGACTAAACAGTTAAAGCTTATTAGTGTGGCTTTGCACAGTTTTACCAAAGGCATGCAAGTACTCTAAAGAACTTACATTATCTCTACACAAACCAGTCACAGTTAAAAGGCTTTAAAATATTTAATAATAAATAATCAAAACCACAAGACAATACTTTCTACTACACAGACAGTGCTAGTCAAGACTTCAGAGATCACACAGAAATACTTAAAATAAATCAATAGTACAGTTCTGACATCACAGAAAAACACTTAGTCTAATCTTTATAGTTCCTAACTAATCAAAAAGAAAACACAAGTCTAAGATAACTTACATAAGACAACAGGCAGAGTGCTGAGTTGGATGATCCAGTCAAAAATGCTTAATGCCTTCTTAGTCTCTCTGTTTAAATTGAAATTGCAGTTCTGATAAACATTACATCATTCTTTCACTTTCCTGGTGTTCCCAGGCCAACAGAAACTCCTTCTACATTATTTTACACTTAGGCAGAAACCAGGGAAATAAAATACATTTGCCTGTTTAAATCTAACAATCTAACTCTTGATTAAAACAATAGAAAGAATGTGCTAGACCAGACAGAATGACCCCGAATCTTTAACTTCAAAGGACAGCATGAAGTAATTTTAATTTCAAAGGACAGAAATGCTTGACTTAGCTTTCTTTACAGCAGATGTCAATGTTGCTACATTGTTTTCAGTTCAACATTTCACAGCATATTCTTTCATTTAAGAAAACAAGTTTGTATTTCAACATTCATATTTAAAAATGATAGAATTATCTATAAAGGTCTATCTGGCTAGGCTGGCCGCCTTCACATTTCTACCCCCCCCCCCAGGAGAACACAAGCTAGTTTTTCAAGTGACCCTTGAGAAACACCGCTTGAGAGGGTTAGGTCTAGCTGAGTGTACCTCACCCGTGCCCTGTCTTGAGAGCCAATCTGCATTGGCATTGCTGACCCCACTGCGGTGCTGCACTGACATATCATATGCTTGCAACCCTATTTTCCATTTTAGTACCTTGACATTTTGCTGGCTGGCTCTGTTTAATTATATTAGGGGGTTGTGATCTGTCATAACAGTGAATTTCCTTCCATACAGATAAGGCTGAAGTTTCTGCAGTGCCCACACTATGGCTAGACATTCCTTTTCTACAGCTGCATAGCATTCCTCCCTGGGTTGGAGCATATGACTGAGATAAACCACTGGGCACTCTTCCCCCTCTGAAGAAATCTAGCTAAGTACAGCCATCACCCCATGGTTCGAAGCATCCACCTGCACAACAAATTATTTGCTGTAATCTGGACTGGCTAACACAGGGGTCCTCCCAAAGCTTCTTTAAGCTTCTGGAATCCCTGGTCACATGCTGGGGTCCACACTACCTTATCTGGCCTGTTCTTCCTTGTGATGTCTGTCAGGGGAGCAGCTATGGTACTATAACTGGGGATGAACTTTCTGTAGTAACCTGCTGTCCCTAAAAATGTCCTCACCTGCTTTTTAGTAAGAGGTACAGGCCATGCCTGAATAGCTTCCACTTTGGCAGGTCCTGGCCTTATCTTACCACTCCCCATTCTATGTCCTAGGAAGGAGACCTCTGCCATACCCACCTGACATTTGCTCGGCTTAATGGTCAACCCTGTCCTCTGTAGTCTGCCCAGCACCTCTGTGACATGCTGAAGGTGCTCTGGCCAGGAATGGCTGTAGATGGCAATATCATCTATGTAAGCAAGGGCAAACCTCCTGCTCCTGCTAGGATATCATCGACCAGCCTCTGGAAAGTCGCTGGGGCATTCTTCATCCCAAAGGACATCTTTGCGAACTCATACAAGCCAAAAGGAGTCACAAAGGCTGACTTCTCTCTAGCACTGGGAGTCAAGGGCACCTGCCAGTAACCCTTGGTAAGATCAATGATTGTAAGATACTTAGCCGCACCCAGCTGCTCTAGGGCCTCATCTGTCCTATGCATGGGGTAAGCCTCCGACTCTGTGTGACTATTTAATTTCCTGTAGTCCACACAGAACCTGGTGCTGCCATCCTTCTTTGGTACCAGCACTACTGGGGAGGCCCAGGGACTGTTGGACTCTTGAATCACCCCTAGTTCCAACATCTCCTGTACCTCCTCCCTCAGCGTCAGTCTGACTCTCTCAGGCAATCTATAAGGGGCCTGTCTAATAGGCCTTTGGGGTCACGTATCCACCTGGTGCTGCACTAGGTGGGTACACTCTGGTTTCCCAGTGAACGTGTCTCCAAATTCCTGCAACACTGCTCAGATTTCTCGAACCTGGGTAGGAGATAGCTGCTGGGACATTGCTACCCCTTCCACTGAGCTGTCAGCCCGAGCCTCACTGAGGAGATCAGTCCCCAGATCTCCCTCAGACTCCTCCTGCCATCCACTGCGAATGCTCAGCACAAGGGCCTCCCTATCACGGTAAGTTTCATCATGTTAACATGGTACAATGTGTGCCCCTGCCTTCTGTCTAGCAGTTCTACCATGTAGTTAACATCAATTACCTTTCTTACCACCTTGTAGGGACTCTCCCAAGCTGCTTGCAGCTTGTTGTGTCTGACAGGAATGAGAACCATAACCTGCTGCCCCATAGCATACTCTCTAGCTCGATCATTCCTGTCATACCACACCTTTTTCTGTTGTTGGGCTTCTGCCAGGTTCTCCTGGGCCCAGTCCATGAGTTTCCTGAGCCTTATCATGAGGTTTAGGACATATGCCACAACAGACTCCTTGTGAGACTCGCACTCACCTTCCCACTCATCTCAAATTAAATCTAGAGGTCCCCTCACCCTATGTCCATACAGCAACTCAAAGGGTGAAAAACCAGTGGATTCCTGGGGAGCTTCTCTGTAAGCAAACAACAGATGGGGCAAATATTTTTCTCACTCCCTCTTAAACTGATCTGCAAATGCCCGTAGCATGGACTTAATTGTAGAGTTTAACCTCTCAACAAGACCATTAGTCTGTGGATGGTAGGGGGTGGTCTTCATGTGCTTCATCCCACAGGACTTCCACAGACAAGCCAGCAGGTCTGACATGAAATTGGCACCTCTGTCAGTCAGTATTTCTTTTGGGAACCCAACCCTGCTGAAAATCTCTAACAAAGCATTTGCCACCTTCTCTGCCTCAATGGCGGACAAAGTTACTGCCTCAGGGTATCGAGTAGCATAATCCACTACCCTGTGGAACTTGGGGTATTCAGAGGACCTACAATATCCATATCTATCCTCTGAAATGGCTCCTCAGTCATAGGCAAAGGCATCAAAGGAGCTCTCACCTTGTCGCCTGCCTTGCCTACCTTTTGGCACTGCTCACAGGTCCTGCACTACACTGTTAAATCTCCAGAAATTCCAGGCCAATAGAAGTTCTGCATAATATGCCTCTTTGTATGTTTTATGCCCATGTGATCTGCAAAGGGAATATCATGAGCTATGGCTAAAAGTGCCAGATGATAGGCTCTAGGCACTACCAACTACTGTATTCTCTCACCTTATAGCCCTCCCTCAGGGGTCCACTCTCTGTATAGTAACCCTTTGTCCCAGTATACAGATTACCCCTTTCCTTGAGAATCAGGTGCCTCCCTAGCTACCTGCCTCAGGCCTTGCAATGTTAGGTCTGAGAGCTTAGCCTGTCTCAACTCTCTCCTTGTAACCCTTCCCAGCTCCCCTTCCACAGGAAGTCTGGCATCATCTGACAGTGATGTCTCACTGTCAGCCTTGGTACTACTACTCACCTCTACCTTTGGAGTCACTCTGTCCAAGGGACCATCAGTACCCACAAGCAGCTGTGGCTCACCTTCAGTCTCACTGCTACAGAGTAGCTCCCTCCCTGAAGTAACCACCTCACCAGTCCTGGCTGCAAGTATACAGTCTTTCTGGGTTTCCCCCAGGCTACCAGACCCACATGATTGTCTCCTAGCCTTACTGTGTGTAACTGCATAAGCACATGGTACTGCCTCATCAAAATCCTTCCCTATCAGGACATCTGCAGGATGATAGTTTGGTACCCCTGTTGTCTCAAGACAACCTACTATTGACATTTTGTCTTTCCCAGTTACTGGCTCCCTCACCTTTGGGTCCCCACCTTGCCTCTGTGGACATCTGTATGCCACATGGCCCCACTGGTTGTATTCAAAACATTTAACCCTAGCACCTGGACGTGTACCTGAACTAGTGGCTTCCCCTGCTACTGGCAGATTCTGTTGTGGCAGTCTGTGCTGCTCAACATGGGTTTCTTAAGACCCATGAGCAGTATTGGGGGTCCCATTTCTGTGCAGGGCTGCCATGCTTTCCAGGTATAGGTCTCCCTTATTCTCCAACTTATCTGAAGTAGCACACTGTCTATCAGCTAACCAGATTCTCATGTCCTCAAGCCTAAGTGCTAAGGGTTTGTTCCCTCACCAAAAGGTTTGCCAGCTCTTCAACAGTAGTGACCTGCCATCCACTCACCCACCTATGGAAATAAGTGCTCAGTTCAGCAACATATTCACACACACTTTCATTTGCCTTGCGTCCATGCTCACAAAACATTTTCCTATACATTTCAGGTGTTAGCTTAAACAGTTCTAAAAGACTATTTTTTACAGCAGTATAATCAAAACATGCAACATCAGACATTTTGGACAGAACAGTTACAGCTTTACCATGGAATAAGGGGGTCAGGAACTGTACCAAGACCATGGAATAAGGGGGTCAGGAACCGTACCCAGAGCCTTGGTCACCTTCATACTGTTTATATATCCTCTCAAACATATGAATTAAACTATAAAAATGATCCCCCTCTTTAAACTGTGGAAGAAATTACTGACCTTTTGTGGTTATGGGGTCCAGTTACTCCCTTCCCCATTACCTCTATGACTCTGGCAAAGAGTCAGAATCTCCTTCTCATGCTGCCTCTGCCTCTCTTTTTCTTCAGCTTCCACAAGTAACAGTTTCTCATTCTCCTCAGCCTGCAAACATTGCAGTCTCTCATTTGCTTCTATTTCCACACACCTGGCCTCCAACTCAAGTCTCTTTAGCTCCAGCTGGATTTTTAAGTCCACTGCAGAAAGGTTGAGCTGTCCATTTTCTGAGGGTATTATATCTCCACTGTCAGTCTGATTGTCTTCCTGGTTGCTGTTTTCTGATGCAGCTGTAACCAAGGCTGCAATCAGGTCTGCCTTAGTCAGGTTTCCATGTACCAGTCCCCTAGCCTGGCACATCTCCACCAGCTGGCTCCTTGTCAGCTTTCCATACTCCTCTGCTGACATGCTGCCTGCTCAACTTGACTAACTAAGCTAACAAAAGAAATAAAACAATTGTGATCTGAGTATTCACTACATGGCTGTTTTAGAGTACAAAAACACCTTCAAAGCTCACTGTACACAAGCTACAAGATGCAGTCTACCCACACCACTACACATCAAATAGTATTTGCCAACTAATTAATATGTGATGTGGATATCCCACCGCTGCCAAACAATTAATATGTGAGGATATCCCAATCACTAGCACCAAGTAATATGTGACGTGGATATATCAACAACTGCTTCCAATTAATATCTGATGCTTGTGCCCTGGCCCAGCAATCAAGGAGCCTCAATCCTCACCACTAACCCCAGAGAGGGAGTCTCATGTATGAAGAAAGGATAGCAAATACACACAGTAAAGTGCAATTTCCCTTAAGAGCACACAGAGATCACAGACAGTCTGGGGCTGGTTTCTCCCTTGCTCCCACAGTCCCCAATAAGACTCCCCACTGGCACAGCTATAGGGTCCAGATCTCAGCCTAGTGGGCAAGCTAAAAGCTCTAGCACCCACTCTGTCCAACCAGTGCTTCATGTCCCTGCCCAAGTAGCTGACACACACACACATGCACTTTGAGATAAGAGTTTATACAACTACACAGACACTCCTGGGGAAGGTTGGCACAGGTTCTCTAGCTGTGCCCCTTTCTCCCAGACTATATGGTAGTACCAGCTGCCACCACCCACTAACATTTATCAGATACTCAAAGGCCCTTAAAAGTGTGTCCAGTTATTATTGTGCAATATTATTATCCAACTGGTAGTTGTGACTAAACAGTCACATCTTATTACAGTGGCTTTGTACAGTTTTACCAAAAGCATACAAGTACTCTAAAGAGCTTAAATTCTCTACACAAACCAGCCACAGTTAAAACGTTTAATAACAAATAATCAAAACCACAAGACAATGCTTTCTACTACACAGGCAGTGCTAGTCAAGAGTTCAGAGATCACACAGGAATACTTCAAATAAATCAGTAGTACAGTTCTGACATCACAGAAAAACACTTAGTCTAATCTTTATAGTTCCTAGCTAATCTAAAAGAAAGCACAAGTCTAAGATAATTTGCACAAGACAACAGGCAGAGTGCTGAGTTGGATGATACAGACAAAAATGCTTAATGCCTTCTGGTTCTCTCTGTTTAAATTGAAATTGCAGTTCTGATAAACATTACATCATTCTTTCACTTTCCTGGTGTTCCCAGGCCAACAGAAACTGCATCTACATTATTTTACACTTAGGCAGAAACCAGGGCAATAAAAATAAATTTGCATGTTTAAATCTAGCAACCTAACTCTTGGTTAAAACAATAGAAAGAATGTGCTTGCCCAGACGGAATGACTCTGAATCTTTAACTTCAAAGGACAGCATGAAGTAATTTTAATTTCAAAGGACAGACTAGAAATGCTTCACTTAGCTTTCTTTGCAGCAGATGGCAATGTTGCTACATTGTTTTAAGTCCAACATTTCACAGCATATTCTTTCATTTAAGAAAGAAAAACAAATCTGCGTAACCATGTAACAAAAATCTGCGAGTACACCAATGAGTGCCAAAGCGACAAGGCCGAGAACAAACTAATAGCGACCAGCGTTTGAATGAATCACTGGAATTTATTACAAAAGAAACAACAACACAAGAGTTTAGCGCTTTCACCCACAGTAACAGGGCTTCCTCATAACTCATAATACATAATGATTTTGGTACTTAAATATCTTTTTTGGCGCCAAAAACATTCAAACATTTAAAGTGACATTGCGTATAAAAACAATACAAATAATGAGTATGTATATATGTATGATACAAATATTGTCCAATCACTATAATCTGTTGCTGGTACTTGGAAACTGCTACGTAAGTTATACAAGATTTGGTGATGTGTTATAAAAGTGTCGTGTCTATAATAATATTGCGTTAATAATATTTACTAATAACAATATATAGAATGTACAACATCTGATGTCTATGGTAATTTAAAATCTAATATATAGTAAAATATAGTATAAATATCTAAATGGCAAAGTGAATAATTATTAATGTTCATATAATTTTATGTGTAAAGATTACAATATGAATGTATATATATATTAAATTAGAAAATTTTTCCACTGAAAGTTAACAATATCTCTAATAAATATCTGTATGCTTGATAAAAATACTATAAAATTAAACTTCTTAAAATGTTAAATGTATCTAAAACTACTAAATGAATCTAAAAATGCTAATAAATGTGTGTTTGTAGTAAATTTATTAATATCAATTATTAATTGTTTGTTATTTATTATTGGTTCTGGTACACAACAATGGTTTGGCACTCATTGGTGTACTCGCAGATTTTTGTTTCATTTAAGAAAACAAGTTTGTATTTCAATATTCATATTTACAAATGATGGAATGATCTATAAAATTCTATCTGGCTAGGCTGGCAGCCTTCACACCAGGCATGAAATTTTAAGTGCTGACCTGATAATTTTAGTACTCCTGGTATAAATGCTCCTAGTAGCTAAACTGAGAAGTCTTCTATGGAATAATGCCATAAAAATCAATGCTTCTCTATATTCACTCATATTATCAAAAGTGTATTTTAATACAGATATGGAATCTATAGGAACATAACTCGGATTTCAGAACTGTACACCGTCTTCCAGAATATATCCCTGGTACAGCTCAGCCCCAACTCTAGACAGTACATTTGTGGCAGTATACTTTTTCATTATGTTAATTTGAATCTCTACAGTTCAAATAAACATTTCAAAATGTTTAAATTATAAAACATAACTCAAGACAACAATAAAGGAGTATGTTTTTGGCAGATGGACAAGTACCCATCATTACTTTTATATATAAAACATAGTCCTGCATCTATGGGAAAAAGTTAAAAAAAAACATTACAATGTACTGTAAAAGTTTGTACACTTTAATTAACTGTGATGAAGACATTTAAAAAAAGAATCCATTCACTGGAACTGCACAGACCAAATGTAGAATAACCCAAAAGTATGAATTGAGAGGCATGAGCAAAAATACATTTAGTCAGCTTGAATTTAAAAAAAAGAAATCTTTAACATATATATTACCATAAACCATGATAAAAATTCCAATTAAAAGAATTAGTTCAAGGAAATCTCCATATTCAGATAAATAAAAAGTGTCCACTATAGCATACATTATATTCCTGACTATACTCCTGTCACTGACTAGCTAACCCTCCTCCTACTCAGGTTGCAATAATGTGAACATCAGTGGTATTCTGATTGCTTAGCCAATGTACTTCAAAAGAACAAATGAGAGAGGAAGATCAAAGTAGGAATGAGACTAAGTGGAGCAGGAGGGCAGCTGCTGCAGATGAGATGCCTGCTATGTTCCAGTCATGGGCTGCACCAGGAACAGTAAATCAGGACTTGCATCACAGATTCAAAGACCAAAGCATCAAACCCCAAGCATGCAAAGCTTGCAACATAAAACCTACCCCCACTAAAACTCTGTCTAAATGAAACTGATGAAACAAAACAAGAACTAAAAGCACACAAATAATGTACAATAGAGAAAAATAAAATAATTTATCCAGTATTTTAACAGGAGAACTCCTTATACCATACCCACATGTGGGCCTTCTTTCTCCACAACTTCCTCACTTACATGCTGAAACTGTGCTATTTGCAGATAGCCCAGTTCACTTTTTATGTATATGTCAATAGGCATAATTCAACAAAGCGTAACACTTTGAAGTCCAAGGAGTTTGAAACCCAAACTGCAACCACACAAACTCAATGGTTTGGTCTTCAAAATCATTATATGCAGCCTGGCCCCATGATGTAAAGGACTGGATCTCTTATTGTGACCCAAACAACCAGAGTTTTATAGTGACCCTGACAATGGAGGAGTAAAGCAGGGATGGAGAGCACTAAGGGGCATGGTCCACTTGCCTCTCTTAGAGGCGGGGGGAGGAATGGGTTAAGGGTGTTCAGGAGTACATTAGGAAGTGTCATTTTACTAGTGGAGACTAGAGAAATAATTTTATGTGCCTGAGGGAAGTGGATGGGACAGCTTGCTGGTATTGTCTCTCATGGAAGTGAGGGATATCTGGCATGATCAGTCCTCATGGAAGTGAGGGACATCCAGCATGGTCAGTCCATTGCACATTCTCCCTTCAGCTCCATTAACAGAGTGTTCATCAGGGTTAAAAATAGAGTTTAAGAAGAAAACGTTCAAACCACCCCCAGTGGCTATCTGTATGAAGCCCCCTCCTAATTGACCCTGATCTCATGATGGGGAAGACATAAGCCAATTGACCAGGAGGAGCTGAGTATCTATGGACAGTGGGGGCAAAGAGTGCTAAAAAAATCATTACACATTCCCTTCTAATAAGGACTATACATTCATACTTGCAGGCTTCTTCTGGCCCATAGACCATTATTTATGATATTTGCATACTCATTGGATGTAACAAAGCTAGAAAGATAAAGTGAGCCAGCAGTTAAACCCCTGAACTCTACTTCTATGCTTCTTTACATTAACAAATAGTATAAAAAGGTGCCTGGGTATTTATGTCAATTTATTGAAACTACTGATAGATTTGAGCATCTTGAGACTAAGCAGGTTTATAAATTCAATTTCTTTGCAAATTGTAAGAGCTGCAATCTTGTTTATTTAGCTAGCTGCACTGTTTGTAGAAGTTTTTATGTTGGTAAAACTAACAGAGCTTTGAAAGACTGTGTACTTGAACACATTTATGATGTGTCTAGAAAAGATAAAACAAATGCACTGTCAAAACATATTTTAGTTGCTGGAAGTACCCATAAGTTTAATTTTATTGCGCTGCAAATTTTTAATGTTGGCATTCGAAGTGGTGATGTTAGCACTAAAACTGAATATATTGAAACTAAATGGATTTTAGAATTACAAAGTAACAGAGGGAAGAGTCTAAATGACCTTTAAGCATAATTTTATACCTGTTTTATTAAATCTGAAGAAGCACTTGGATATATGTGAAAGTGTTTGTTTTTCATTTGGATGTTTTTAACATTTTTATGCTGTTTTATTAAATTTTAGAACTGCTACTTTATTGTATTCAGCCATGTTGACTGGTTATTCTTCTGCCTGGATGTGTATTTTTGTTGCTATGTTTTCACAAGTAGTAAACCCACTCAAATATACTAAAGTTGATATATTTTCTATGTGATTAAAAGTTTCTTGTGTCATAAAGCTGTTGGTTTTATATACATCTGTCTTATCTTTCAGAAATCACAAAGCAGCAGGATGATAAGAAATGTCTGGTAAGCATTTTTGGCATGCATTTTATTATTATTCCTTCCTTTCATCATTATAGAAGGCCTGCCTTCTAATAAACGCAAATTCAAATGAGAATATGTTTTGCTGCGAGGTTTGATAAGATTTGTGAGGTATAATAGTTTGCTTTTCTCTTTTCTGATGAGGTTTACCTGCTGCTAATGAAAGAGAGCTGGAGCCCCCCACTTGTGGTTAACCACAGGTGATTGAGACCACTAACCTCACAGTGTTTCTGCACACTAACTTCACTTTCAGTGCGCATGGACCACAAGAAACTGACACAATTTGCAATCTCTTATCTCCTCTGAAAGTTAAACTTCAATATTAGTAATGAGGGGTAGGGACAGTCAAAAATCACATACTGATACTAGCTATATATAAAAATGCATTACTTTATAGAACCTTTCTGCAACATTGGCATTTACTGTCAGCAATATGAATTTCATTCAACTGTATAAACAAATCTGTTCTGTAATACTGCATAAAATAGTTTTCCTCATTAATACATGACATCAGTATGTAGAATATCCATTTTAGATGTGGTCTGAATGGACAGAGGTTTATTTAATTCTAGCATTCAGATTACATCCTTTAAATTAGAATAGGAGAGACAAAGAAGATGTGACAAAGATGTAAATACCCTAGTGGTGCCTAGGGTTAATGTATTCATTGCAACAGAATGTGTCACAGTACTAATGGCTCAGAGAATAAGTGTGTGTGTGTGTGTGTGTGTGTGTGTGTGTGTGTGTGTGTGTGTGTGTGTGTGTGTGCATATTGCTGCATAGTCAGGAATCAGTAGGGGCATAGAGAGAGAGCTAAAGAGAGAAAGATGGACAGTAAAACACATTTTTCAAGAGATAGAAAGACAGACATAGACACAGTGAACCAGGCAGCTGGACTGGATCACATACATGATAACAGTATGGTTTTCCAATGGCAAATGTAATGATTTGTCTAATTTCTTGGCAACTGCAAATGCAAGGGGAAAAAAAAGACTACAACTCTGCATATGTGCCTTCTCCTTTTATACAGCTGTGCCACCCACATGTAGCCAGACTCACTCCTTGTTCTTCTCTGAGTACGTTCCATTTCTACACATTTCTCACATATGCTATTATTTGCTGAAGCAGTAAGATGACTGTAGCAAAGTAACGACTACAGCACTGTGTATGGCTTGTTTAGGTAAATGGTTGAAAACTTGACTGCACTTTGTTTATATTGTTACAGGAAGCAAGCACTGACAGTTGAGGCGTGCATTTCTTAATGGTATATAGACAGGCAGTTGAAGAGATATGTGTATTCCATAACTGTAATATAAACTGGGAGGGCACCAAAAAGAAACTGCAGATTCAGAATGAAATTCTCTTCCTTCGCCCTTATTGACAATGTAGCATTTAGGTATACAGAAGAGAACAGGCTAAAGTAAGTTTTACTTACTTGTTTACCTACCAAACATGTTTTGCTTCACTAAAATTAAAGGAATACATTAAAACTGACTTTAGATTTCCGGGATGAGAGAAGGCCCTCTTTTTGCCATCTCTATCACAGAGGATTCTTTATGGCAACTTATAGCTTGATAAAGCTGGAGAGACAGAGAAGATGTGTGAGAAACAGCAAGAGAGAAAGCAACTATTTCTTCCTTGTAAAGCCTGAGTTTTAGGGGGAATCTGGAACAGTTAAGTGTTTACTGGTTTAAAAGTGAATGCACCCACTAATTTTTCTAATTTAAATGTGTTACGGTATATTGAGTCATATGGAAACTCATCATGCACAAAGTACCTATTAACATAAACTGTAAGATGTTGCAGATTTTTCAATGCACTGAATGAACACTATTGTAAATGAAGGCATGACATTTTCAGAAATTACCTGCCAAACCACAATGAGCTGACTTTCACTGCTCTTTTTTGGGGTATGAAACTGTGTTGGTGTGCCTTTTCTTTAAGCCACCATACTTTTAATCCTCTGTGTTTCCTTTTATAGAAACACTTAATTGCATGACTTCAGTTTGCATATGTCTTGCTCAGAATTAAGAGACACCATGTTACAGCTAACCAAGGTTTTTCTGTAGCATCTAAAACAGTTTAGATATTGTATAGTATTACACAGAACAGTTGTTGTGGGCAATACTATAAAAATAATTTATTGGCATTATAAAGGGATCTGTTGTTGAAAAAAATTATGTGCTTTACCTATTGTATTTAATAAGCAAAGTTAATACAAGTGATTAGTAGATAAACTATGTCATAGAAATCAGTCAGATGTACTGACCTTGGGACAGTTTCCCTACATGTCATCTATAACTATTTGATTGGGTTTTGATTGTATAAACATACCTGGTTGAATTAGATCATGAATGTAGGTTTTATTACTGACTCCTGTGCACTGTAGAACTGCTTCTGGTTCAGCACCGCTCTGGCACTGTTTTGGGATGTCTCTCCTTCCTCCACTGCTGTGACAACACACACACACACACACACACACACACACACACACACACACACACACACAGGTTTGGGTGGTATGGAGTGCTTGTCTGGGTGGATGTATGTATGTATGTATGGATGGATGGATGGATGAGTAGGTGGATTATAATGATATGCTTAATGAGTTACTGTAGATTAATTTTTTTTTCAAGTGATTGCTCACTTATCATTCATAGAAGGAAGCTCGCTCTCCACTTTTTTTGTCTTAATGCTAATCTTCTGCTGCAGTTCTTCTTTTACACAGCAGGTATTGTACTTGCAGCTGAGTAAAATTGCAAAATCACTCATCAGTTTCATTCTAATGAATAAAAACAATGAATAAAATAATTTAGCTAACTGCCAGTTTCCATAGCTGTTATGCCACCAGACATCGAGGTGGCACACATCACTACAGCTCACTACAGCTCACTACCACTCACTATATTCTGTTTAAGCAAGGTAGATCCATAAAAGTGGGAAGGAATTATAACTTGTCTGTGAAAAAAGCCAGGAATGCATTACACAGTTATGCATATAGGTATTTCCCTTTCAGTAGTCAAGTACACTGTCAGTGAAATGCACATTCTTATGATGACTGCAGTGGCAGCTAGCACTACTGGGGGCTAGAACATTGACCATTCACTAGGATGTATCTGCAAATGAGCCTTTTCCCCTGCAGGACCCATACTGGTTCTTATTTTCTGGGTCCATACCATTAAATGCTGATATGGACACTATTTCAGCCATTGACATTCTGAGCTACTGTATGATGTTTCAAAAAAATTATATTTCATGGACAGAGCACTTGAGTACTTAGGGCTGACTATTGTGCTGCTATATAAACAAAATTATACCACTGGATATTTTCAACAGACCCCACTTTAATGGATAAGCTACTTCACTGCACACAAAAACTTAGCCATTAAATATGCAATCTTGAAATTAACCCCCAAGAGATTTTAAAACATTTACATTCAAACAGTAGTTCAGAGCTCCATAGATGATGGCATAATTGATTATAGACCAATAAGGTGCAACTGTATAATTCTGCTCATGCGTAATTCATGAACTTTTCCTTCCTGAATTGTCACTGAGAATTATCCTTGACCAGTGGTTATTCTCATATTTCCAATACAGATATTCACAAGCCAGCAGTGTTTGTCAGTGGGTAGAATCTTCTCCCAGAATGACTTTCTTTGGTTTGCAACTGTAAGTGCATGCTTAGCTATTGGATCTCATGTAAGGAAAGGGCTTGATGACATTCCAGCTGCATATTACAGTGCTGCATTGTTCTCTCTGCTCCCAGTAAGGTAACACCTTGATTGGGAAAAAAAAAAATATATATATATATATATATATATATATATATATATATATATATATCTATATATATATATATATATATATATATATATATATATATATATATATATATCTATGGGTCTACTTCACAAACCCAAAATCCAACTTACTCAACTTTTATATAACCGAGACAGCAAAGCCAACAACTCAGAAGACCAACTGCCCGCAACACCGACTTTCAACTCCACATAAGTAATCACTTGGCCAACCTGAAAAACATATTAAAACCAAAGCAAAGAACCCCTCCATGTGGGGGTTGCAGCTTCCATACTCCCCCTAACTAAATATACCAACTCCAAGATCGCACTTCCGTGGGGGTAAGATCCAAAGTTCAACATGGTAGCCAAGCGGTTACTTACCTGGAGTGAAATGTCAGTGTTTCGTGATGTCGGTATTATAGATTTACGGCTTTGTCATCTTGGTTTTTTAAAATTCGGGTAAAGGGATTTTGGGGTTTGTGAAGTAGACCTGTATATATATCTCTCTGTCTTTCTCTCTCTCGATATATACATATATATATATATATATATATATAGAGAGAGAGAGAGAGAGAGAGAGCACAACTATGTTTTAATTAAAAAAACTTTTCTAAGTTGTGCATGAAACATTCTACTGAGATAATAGGAATTTTACTGTCTTTTTCTAAAACATAGATGGTCATTCATATTTTCAGTCAGTCATGAGCAGAGTATGTTAAAGATTAAATACATGAATAGTAAACTTTCTCTCTTAAACTGCACTGAAACTAGGAAGCTTTTTAGATAATTACTTTCTTTTTTGTTCTTCGTACCACCATTCAAGAACAGAAACTAAGGAATTCTCATCATTTTTGCACATGAAATGACATAATGTTACCACTAAGGAGTGACAGGTTGCATTTTAGATTCACTAAAACAGTACACAGTTATCATGCACTGAAATGCAGCAGCTAAAGCATTAAAATTCATTTAAGATTCACTTCAAAATCATGGAGCCAGATAAACATCATGTTAGATTTTGTGTTTTATTATGGCCAATGATGCAGTGCAGTAAGAAAATTATTATTGTACTGTTCTCACCATCCTGCCTTAATGCACACACAGACACACACACATAGACAAAGTAATCAAACTAAATATAAACACATATGTAATCCACTGCATAGCAAGCTCAACCACATACAGAACCTATCAAGTCAGGATTGGGGAACTCTCTGCTTTAAAAAACTCATTATAGTGGGGGGGTCCCACAGGGATCTTTACTGTGGCAGTTCTTTTTTGGTATCTGTTGCTTTGATGTCCAAACTGATGTTAGGAGTCTGTGGCCAACAAAGTTTATGGATGACTGCAAATGTGGGGCTGTCATCAACTCTCATGAGAGATCCTGAAATCTAGAAAAGAGACTATCTTGAGGAAACATATTGGGCCAGGACCATGGGCAAAGGCTGTATGCAAAAAAGTGTGGTGTTGAGTCACTTGACAAATGCCTACCCCTTAGTACCTACCACAAAGAAGACACCTACATCAGAAGTAATGCAGTAATTATGGACCTGGGCTGACCATCATGTCTGCACAGTTAGAAAATCTTTCTAAACAGCCCAGCAGGTTATCAAGGGTATATCTTCCAGATCCAGGAATGTCATCATCCCTCTCTTCCCTTATTAGGCCCATAATTAAATATAACACTCTCTTCAATGGTACCCAACCAAATCCATGACCCAACTCTGGGTACCTCAGTGCTTCTTCACTATAAAAATCAAAAGCCTGAGTTCTATGCCCTATGTCTTGAAAGTATGCTTCTACTGTTAGTCTTTTCACACACCTACAGGGTGACCTATGCCTAGCATATAAGCCTCAATTGACCTTGTCCTGTGTGATCTCCTACACAGCCACAAAACATGTAATGCCCCAAACACCCATACCAGAGACTCAAACTTCCACTGCAACATAAACAGAAATGCTGGCAGGATAGATACCTCTCCCATAAAATTCTCTTCCTCTGGGATACTCTTTCTGCATAATAAATACTACCTCTCCTCAGTGTGAATGAGTATTTACATTACTTTGTTCAAACAATACATGGAGGAATGTACTGAAAAAACACCCCTGGGCTAGCTCCTCAAAGTCTTATGGAAAGGGATAACATGTAGAGGGTATTAAGGTTATAGTTGCAGCTAGCCCTCAAACAATCCACTCAGACCAACTTTCTAGTATGAACCTATGAAGCTGATAACTTAAGTACAATAACACTCAGTATCCATGTACTTAAGCTAGGTGAGTTATAATAAAATGATGCAAAAAAGATATGAAGCATTTTTTGTAGGGAGAGCAAGTCCTCCTGCAACCCCCTAGCCCCTTACCAGAATACCCTCATCCTGAGATCATAGTACTTCCGAGAAATTGTGATCACTGTAAGGCAATGAAAAAACTGTCTGACTCTCCTGTCCTGTCCTCTCCTCTCCTCTGTACTGCAGCACCAAGAACAGACCACACTTTCAGCTGTAAGAGTGGAGCAAGCAGCAGCAGCATACAGGTAGCTGCCATCTGAAGGTATTATTCAGTTATACAAGGTGACTGCAAGCTTAACCACACTGTCCTCACACACACACACACACACACACACACACACACACACACACACACACACACACACACACACACACACACACACACACACACACAGACACAATACACACACACAAATCTCACATGCGTGCGCGCACACAGATGCACAAGTGCACACATTTATAAATGAAACTATATATGAGTACAACACTCATACTCTAACAGTTGTTATTGTTGTTGTTGTGTCTTTCGGCTTTTCCCGGTTAGGGGTCACCACAGTGGAACTCATACTCTAACGTTCCTTTTTTCTATTACTGTACAATATCTTCAATGTGAATGAATATTTTGGGAATGACAACCCACACATTAGGATATCCTAAATAACTTTCTTTGACTAAGTATTCTCAATTACAGGTATTCACTGGCCATAAGGTTTGTCAGAGGTTTGTCAAAATATGATTCATTATTGTCAAATTTATACAATGTAATGCTGTAGGACTATTTGCTAGACATCCAGGAAAATAAATTCTATTCAAAGCAAACATTTTAGCGATACACAAGTTCCTGCCCTGATTGCTGACTTGTGAGGTAAAGCATCTAGTGGAAAAAAAAAAACTTTTACAAATACATTATTTCAGCAGACAACTGGAACACAACTGTTCAAAGTCTGCATCTCACAGGACAGTGTGCCATATTAGTAGTTACATTCCAGGCTGCAGACAGAGCTAGTAATGGCAATAAGCATTATGAAAGAACGGAGACAAAAATAGCTAGAGCAGACGAGTACACACCCAAAAGGTATAAAGGATAAAGACAAGGAAAAGCTTTGGCAATTCAGTAGCCTGCTGGGAAAATGTGATTATGTTGATACTATACAGATGTTACAAATTATGGAAAATATAATGCTTCTCTCTTTTTTCTCAGGAAATGGAGCATGTAGCTCCAGTGTATGTCACCGAATATGGTGAGCTGGAATTTCCATGCCAGAAGCAGGCAGATAAGCCAGTAGAAATCCCACCAGCAGACAATCTGGATGTAGAGTACGCCACCATCGTCTTTATACCAGAACTGCCAAACAGCAAGGAAATTGCCACAAGTTACCACTCCATGCCAAATAAATTCTGTGGAAATGCTTCACCTCGTTTGAAATAGATAATGTACTATCCTTTTAGTCCCCACACATGTACTTTGTTGAACCACTTTACACAACTTTTAACAGAAAATTTTCTGTGGAATCGCATTTTAAATGTATGGAATGCTGCTCTGAGGACTAACGGCAATAGCCACGAAGTGCCGAGTGATCTCACCAAGAAGCAGTGCATGTAATAAGGCATGTTAATAAAATGTGCACCTGAAAATATGAAATGGCACACACAGTGAAGCTGACAATGGGCCACACAGGGAGAATTATCAAGTCAGGACATACTTATCAGTGGTCATATGAGGAGACATTACATTCGCACTATTACTGTCATCCCGTGACTCGGCCCTGAGCACTTGTTAATAGAGATGTTGGCACTTGGCAGCCAGAAGATGCTGCACATTGTAAACAATAACAAAGCACAGATTTAATTACTGCTGAGTGTACAATTTAAATATGACTCAGAAGAATCAGAACTGTTGTGCTTGATGTGGCATCCATTCTTGTTCTACTGGAGAACAAAACAGCTGAGTCAAAAAAGAAAACACTGACTTTATATTGATTCCAGTACTGTTACTAGTAAATGTTGTCTAAATACTGTAACTATTGTAAGATATTAATCTTATTCACTGTTAATTTAACAGAAATCAGTAAAATGTGTATATATATTTAAGACAGACAGTATTTATTGCATCATTAATTGTGTTTACTAACTGGATCATGTTCTCCTGCAGTATGAGTAACTAAACATGATAACTGTCAACAATTGTGGCACTTACAAGAACTGTTGTATGACATGCCATTTTGCTCCTGCAGACTGTTGTATCACATGGTACTTTTCTCTTGCTTGTTGAAAGGCATATAATATCACAGCTATGATCAGGAAACCTGTGCTGGCACTGGTCCAGACTTGCAGAAATGTTTTCATATGAGATAAACTTTGCTTCTTTCTCTCAGTTATTATAAGATCATAGGAAGGTACTAGGCTGTTGGCCCTGAGGCCTTTACAAGCCTAGCCAAGAAATTAGCCCATGTTCAACAATGCCCTGGTCCAGCAGGGATACAGGTGGAATCCCAGGGGTGTATTTCCTGTTCCTTACCCAGTTAGTTATCCAGGTTGTGCTTAAAAAGGGTTAATGAGGTACTCTGCTTGACCTGGAGAGGGAGTTTATTCCACAGAAGGGGAAGGCTCTGGGGCACAGATCTGTCACCCCCAACAAGTCCCATTGATGTCACAGACCAGATTGAGGTGGCGCATGCAGGTTACTCGAGTGGAGTTTGATTTGTGGATATGAAGCAGTCCCATCAAAATTGCGGTCTGAGATTGCTTTGTATGCTAAACAGTGGTCACCTCTGTGGAGTCTGTATAAGTATGAGAGGAGGGACAAGGCTTTTAGCCTATGTGTGTAGGGTAGATGTTTGAGGCCCTGGATTCTCCTGGTGAGGAATCTTTGTGGTCTCTCCAGCTGCAGCATGTGGTTTGTGAGGTATTTGTCAAAAGGGGAATTGTACTCAATAATGGGTCTTATAAGGGAAGAATACAGAGATGTTATGACCTCCTTGTCCGTGGATGAGATACCTTTACTAATGAGGTGGGCCATGTAGAAAGCTCTCTGTACAATGGAGGCAATATGGCAGTCAAAAGTAAGTTTGCTATCAACCTGGGTGCCCAAGTCCCTCACGACTGATTGCGTGCTTAGGACCTTGTTATTAATGTGATAATATATGGGTATGTCACACTCCCCCAAAGGGGATGATGTATTTTTTTTTGGCATTCAGTTTGAGGCCATATGTCTGGCACCAGTCATTTGTTTGGGTGAGACCCTCTTGGAGGATGTCCACATCACTAGGGGAATTGATGAAAGCACCAGCTTGCAGTCATCTGCAAACTTGGTCAGTCATAGCCCATTGGTTTTGGCCTGCACCTCATAAAAGTATATCCCAAACAACAGAGACCCCAAGATCAATCCCTGGGGTACACTGCTCTTTACGGGTCTACTGCTTGAGATGGCTTCCCCTATTTTGACTAGGTAAGTTCTATCAGTGAGCCAGTTTAGTACTCATCTGTTAACATATGGATTGATTCCTAGTTGAGAGAGTTTATCTATTATACCCAAGTGGTGAATAGTATCAACAGCTTTGGCCAGGTCAAGGTAAGCAGTGTGCACCATCTTCCCCTCATGCATGGCCTCAGTGACTGTCTTAAAGATGTCAACCAAATTTAACAGGCATGACCTCCCCTTGATGAAACCAAACTGTGTGGACTAGAGCGTTTGGAAGTTGCCAATGTCCTTGTTAACGAGGTCCATGATAATCCATTCCATGGCCTTGCAGATCAAGCTAGTTAAGCTGATGAGTCTATAATTTCCTGGATTGGGGGATGCTCCACCTTTCTGTAAAGGGATGACAGTGGCTGTCCTCAGCTTGGCTGGGACAAAGTTGGTGCTCAGGCTTTGGTTGAATAGGGTGCCTAGTGGTGCTGCAAGTTCCTGCCTGAGTTCATGTAGGATGCTCCCTGGGATATTGTCAGTTCCCATGTTGGGTGTATTTTTCCTTTAAGAGGGCAGTGATGACTTGCGCCCTAGAAATAAGGGGGGCAGGTGCTGGGGATGTCCTGATTTACTGATAGGGAACAGAGGGGTGAAGTTTTCACTGAACCTGTGTGCCAGCGGGTTGGCTATATCTACAGTGCTTGTGTATGTGGTGTCCTTGACCACCAGTTCTGAGCAGATCTGAGTGCTTCCTTTGAGATTTGTATTTATGTTTTCAAACAAATTTCTCCAACAACATAGTAGTTACTTGTTTAATAGTAGTAATTCTTGGTCATTTTACAACAGAGTATTCATAAACATGCTAGCTACACTGAGATAGAGGGATACAGCCCTGACTATAAAGATCTGGTGGTACTCTTGGTAACTCTGGTGCATACCAGAGATGAGAGTGGTATCTGGGCAAAACATGTGGGTTAGTTTGGGAGAGATTTATTACTTCAGCTTAGGGCAGGATGTCTGTAGATAATATCTCTTGTCAGGATGTAGTGAATAAATACACTCCAAGCATGCATTGCATGGCAGCAGTGGTTCGGTGGTTAACGTTGTCACCTGACAGCAAGAGGTTCTCCAGTTTGATTTTTGGTTGGGTACCTTCTGTACGGAGTTTGCATGTCCTCCCCGCAGTCATGTGGGTTTCCTCCAGGTGCTCTGGTTTCCTCCCACATTTCAAAGAAATGCAGTAGGTGGACTGAACACTCTAAATTGGCTGTAGGTGAGAGTGTATCTTCGAGTGCATGGTACGAATGAACTACAGTGGCAGGGCTAGCCACCCAGTGATGTAAACCTTGGCTCGAGATGATTGCAGATGTGACACCCCAACTCCATGTGTAAAATGGGAAAAGGGATTGAGGAAGGATGGATGGATATGGGTAAGGTTGCAATTTAACAAACCTAAGACCTCTGCTCATTGCTATAGTGACTCTCTAAAACCTCACTTTCCATGCAACCCTCGATTGCCAGCTTTCTGAGGGACTTAACTGGTGAATTCAGCTGTGGGACAAACTTGCTAATGATTGTGCCTAATTAGATGTGAGCTCACATGGGACACTGCACTACAGCAGAAGAAATATATCCCCAGCTAATCACTACAGACTGCAAAAAAATGGATCTGCTTCATATGACCTAAATTTCATTTGACTGAAATTCATGTGACTGAGACCAAAAGACTGACAGTTCAAAAGACTGAAAACTCATTTGACTGAAACTCATAACAGTGACACTTTAAATAAAAGGTATATGCCCTTTTCCCCACTGTAGTACAATCCTGGAGTTAGTATATATAGTTAGGGGGTGGGGGGCATGCCCCCCACATTGGAGGGTGTGGGGGCGTAGCCCCCCACATACTTTATACATTGTAAACCATACATATGGATATTTATAACTGCAATGAATAACTCGTTGCAGAAAATATTTACCTAAACTATGTGGGGGGCTTTGCCCCCAATGTGGGGAGCTGTGCCCCCCACACCCCCCCAGCTAAATATACTAACTCCAGGATTGCACTACAGTGGGGAAAAGGGCATATACCTTTTTTATATTTGAACTGTCAGTGTTTTGCTCTCAGTCAAATGAATTTCAGTCAAATGAAGTTTCAGTCATATGAAGTAGACCCCCCAAAAAATATATATTCACAAAAAAGTTAGTAAAAATAGAATTACAACAGAACAATTTATAGGTTCATAGGTTCATAGGTAGGTACTAGGCTATCGGCCCTGGGGCCTATACAAGCCCAGCCAAAAAGGTACCCTGGCTTTTGCCACAGAGGTGATCCCCAGGGTGAATTTCCTATTTCCCATCCAATCATCAAGATTTTTCTTGAAGAGTGCTAATGAGGAGCTTTGTTTGATATAGATAGGTAGTTTATTCCAGAGTATGGGAAGTCTCTGGGACAGGAATCTATCCCTCCGGCATGTTCTGTTTATTGTGGTGACAAGGTTTAGGTCCCTAGAGCATGTAGCTTGGAGGGATTGGGATTTCTTTAAGTGGAGTATGTCCAACAGCTCTGGGTTTGACATAGCTTTGTATGTTAGGCAGAGATCACTTCTGAGTAGGCGATATGCGATGGAGTAAAGCTGAAGTTTTTTGGGACAGTCTGCATAGGGCATCTCTTTGAGGCTGGTAATCCTCTTTGTGAGGTACTACTGCAGCCTTTCCAGTTGTTATAGATGCCTTGTGAGGTACATACCAAAAGGGGCGTTGTACTCTATAATGGGTCTAATGAGTGATGAGTAGAGAGGAACAATGACCTCTTTTTTTCTGGATGAGAAACCTTTTGTGATGAGGTGTTCCACGTAGAATGATTTCTTGACTACTGTGGCGATGTGATTATCAAAGGAGAGACTACTGTCCACCTGTGTCCCAAGGTCTCTTATCACACTTTCGCTGTTAAGTATACTTCCGCCTATGTTGTAGTTCATGGGTACAGAGTTTTTACCAAAGGGGATGACAATGCACTTTTTGGCATTGAGCTTGAGGCCATGGCTTTGACACCAGTCATCTATCTCAGTGGGGCCTTTTTGTAGGATGTCCACATCGTTAGGAGTTTTGATTATGGCTCCTAGTTAGATACCAAACAGGAGAGGACCCAGGACTGAACCCTGTGGTACTCCACTTGTCACTGGTCTGAAGTCGGATTTGGAGTCTGCTACTTTCACAGTGTGGGTTCTGTCAGTGAGCCAGATGGCAACCCATCTTGTGACAGGGATATATACCTAGTTTAGTGAGTTTATCTATAATTCCAGAGTGGGGGATGGTGTTGAAAGCCTTGGCAAGATCTAGATAGGCTGTGTGAACCACCTTACCCTAGTCTACGGCTTTGGTGACTGCTTCAAAGAAGTCTATCAGGTTTAGGAGACATGATCTGCCTTTTACAAACCTGGACTGGGTGGGGTCCAGAGTTTGAAGATTACCAATGTTTTTCTTTATAAGTTCCATGATGATACATTCCATGGTCTTGCAGAACAGGCTTGTCAGGCTAATGGGGCGGTAGTTCCCGGGGTCCATGGTGGCTCTCCCCTTGTGGAGTGGGATAACCATCACTGTGCGTCATTCAGCAGGCACAAAGCCTAAGGTGAGGCTGTGATTGAACATGGTACTTAGGTGGGGTGCCAGTTCATTCTGTAGTTCGTGTAGAACACAGCCTGGGATGTTGTCTAGTCCCATGGATGCTGTGTTCTTGGCTTTGGAGAGTGTAATTTTTACCTGTGCAACCATGATTACAGGAACTTTGCATTCTTCCCATATAGAGATGGGCTCTTTAGGGGGTGAGAGGGGGGTAAAGTTAGCACTGAACCTATCTGCCAGGATGTTGGCAATATCAGTTGGGTCTGTATATTTAGTGCCATTGTGCTGTAACTCAGAGCAGATCTGAGTGTTGCCATTGAGATTCTTGACATAGCTATAGAATGCTTTGTGGTTGTCTTTAGAATCAGTGGCAATTTTGTTTTTGTAACTAGCTTTGGAGGATTTTATCAGGGATTGCAGCTTCTTACTGAAGCTGAACAGGGAGCTCCTCCACCCATGGGATTTTACTCCCTTTTGCAACAGTTTCTTCCTTCTGTTGTACAGTTTGTTTATGGCAGGGGACTACCAGATTGGCTTCCTATTTTTGGAGGATAGCATCTTGGTTCTGTTTGGGATAGCACAATTCATGAACTTATGTAAGTGCTTATAAAGTGCAATTGTGTAGGATTCAGTAGTCGTAACTGTATTGTCCATCTGCATGGGTGTCATTAAGTTCACCACTTCTGTCTTAAGCATGATTGGCTTTGGAGAAATTTTTTACCATGGTTTCCTTAATGGGGGGTGGGGGCAGGATGCGGATATCTAGGGTAATTAGCTTATGGTCGGATCGGACCAATGAGGCGTTGACTTCAGATGTGGAACACCGGTCACTCATGTTGGTAATGACTAGATCTAGGATATTATTGCCCCTGGTGGGGGGTGTGGATAAGTTGATCCAGGGCATTGGAGTTTATGAATTCCAGAAAGCATTGAGTGAAGGAGTTGGTACATGAGTAGTTTTCCCAGTTAATGGTGGGGTAGTTGAAATCACCTATTATTAGGGTATTTGGTTGAACCCTAATATTTTCCAGTACATCAAGAAAAGAGGAGTGGGAATCCTGGGGCATGGTGGGTGATCTGTAGCAATCTACAATTTGGATTGCAGTTTTGCCCAGAGTTAGTTGCACTTGGATAACCTCGGCTGCATTATGCTGAGCAACTAGCCTAAAGGTGTGGATATCCTTAATGAATATGGACACACCTCCGCCTTTGGTACTCCGATCCAGGTTACATGGCCGAAAAGTGTGGTATGAGTTATAGCCTGGTAGTGCAGGGGTGCTCTCTGGAGCCTTGTACCAGGTCTCAGTCACTGCACAGATATCAATGTTCTCTGTTTTAAGGAGTGCCTCAAGTGAGTGCATTTTGAGATTTAGACTTCTAGCATTGAGTAGCATCACCCTCAGTTTTTGATTGCCTGTTCCTGTTACGGTGGTGAATTTGTCATTTGAACCTTGCCTAAAAAAGGCACTATAGGGGTGGCAAGAACCTTAGCCAGTATCCGGAATCCCAGGGGTGACAGGTGCAGGCCATGTCATCCCAGGCAGACAGATACTTGATCCCTTTAGACTGGAACCAGAAGCTTAGCCAATTGTTGAAGTCAATCATCTTGTCCTTGAATTGCAGCATCATTCTGGGTGATGGCAGAATGCTACTCAGGGCTAGGATCATACCTGCCTGGGCTACAAGATCGGAGAGCTCTTCCATGTATCTTTTCATGTAGTCCAAGGAGGTACATTTCAAGTCGTTCACACCAACATGAACAATGACAGAGTCATATTTGTACTTGTTGTGGAGTGACCTGAGTGTGTGGGTTATGTGGCAGATCCTGGCATCCGACAGGCAGATGACAGTAACCTTCCCCTTGTTTAGCCTGGTGAGTGGGATATCAGTGTGCCTGACTATAGAGTCACCTCTGACTAGTGTGTTGGGTATGTTGTTTTGCCTTATTGGCTGTGGTTGAGTGGCACACTGAGTCTGCGGGCTATGTGTCATTTGGGTTGTGTTGGGGGGGGGTGGAGGTTGCTTGCATTTCTGCTTTGGAGGTCTCTGTTGCTTGAGCAGATTATTATTGAGAGCCTCCGCAAATGTTTTTGTGTTTCTATGTCTGGATTTTGGTGGTGTAGATTTAGTGAGACTATATGATGAGTGTGGTGTGGTACAAGCGTTTACCTTCTCCTCTTGACTGTCAAGTTCAGTCTTGATTGGAGAGAGCTTTACCTCCAGTTTGGCTAGATAAGTGCATCTCTCACAGGTTGTAGTGTTGGGTGGTTGTCTGTGTACATGAGGCAATTTCTACATTGACTCATGATGCCCAGATTCATCAGATAGACAGGAGAGAACACTGGGAGATGACCCTTGGACATGCCTGAATAAAAAGCTATTTTCCTCTAGATAAGTGAGGAAAGTGAGTACAAGAGCTGTTTTTCTCTAAGCAAGTGTGGAAAGTAAGTAACAAAACTGTTTTCCTCTAGGTAATGAAGACGGTTGAGTGCTGTAGCAATTAGTAGGTTATTTAGTGCTTACAAGTTCTGAACAAGTGCTGATCATGAATAAGCAAATTCAAGTGCTAAAACTAAAAATCTGTATCTGGACTAAACAGTTACAGGAAAGGGGGGAAACAAGTGCAAATGTAGGCTTTTAAATCAGAAAGTTGAGAGAGATGGAAAAACTGCCTAAACGGCCAATAACTACAATTTCTGGGCCAGAACCACTCCCTATGTGGTAGATAGGTTACCTAGTGATTACCACTCCCACTGATAAGCTAGAAGGCTTCCCTCTAACACAGAAACCTTGGGGGGGGGGGCTCATAAGCTTACATACAGTCCTGTATACAGTAAATCTGAATCTGGACTACATTAGTTACAAGAAAGGTATTATATATATATATATATATATATATATATATATATATATATATATATATATATATATATATATATACAGAAAAGTAGCTAAAACAGCAGTAAAAACAATTCAAATGCAGTGCAAGCTAGCACACTTGAGTATGTAGCAATGTTAGACCGAACAGTTTAAAAAATGCAATTAAATTAAAAACGACTAAAAACAAGTGCAGAAGGAGTCTATTAGGTAGAATGAGGTAATGAGATGGGACGGGGGGAGTGTCCCAGATCACTTCTACAGTGGGGGCAGCAACTGCAAAAGCCTCCAAATTTAAACAACAAGACAGGAATAGGGAGAGTGGGTATGGGAAAACCAACACCTTCAGCAGAGATCTGAAAAACTATACAGTGAAGCAAAAATAGCAGTGCACAACTCTGAAGTCAGCCAGCAATGATATAAAATTAGTCAAACAGCAATTACCAGTACACAACTCTGAAGTTCCAGAAAAATATACTCAGCTCTGTATATCTCCAGATAGTTTGAAGCGCACTCTGTCAGGACACAGAAAGGCTCCAGCAATGATATGCAGGCTGTTACTAAGAGGGTCTAATTTTATGCAAGTAATCCTTGAGATAGTCAGATAACACACAGGATGTAAAACCAGTTATACCAACTTAAGACACAGAGAAATAGGGGGGGGGGGGAGCCTTCAGCAGAGATCTGAAAAACTATACAGTGAAGCAAAAATAACAATGCACAACTCTGAAGTCAGCCAGCAATGATATAAAATTAGTCAAACAACAATTACCAGTACACAACTCTGAAATGCCAGAAAAATATACTCAGCTCTGTATATCTCCAGATAGTTTGATTTACAATTTTATATCTAGATATGTCTACAATTATTCTAGTCTACTTGTCTACAAGACTTGTTTGCCCTTTTTTGAGTGAAAATACTGTAAATGTAGCAAGTACATAGTAACAGGAAACTCTTAACATGTATGTGCCATCGGAAGTTTAGAGGATACTTCATTATAAACATCATCCATACTTGCATACTGCAGAACCCCATTTTATGAAAACCATCTGCGACTTAACAGATTATGCAGATACCTTTAGGACTTCACTTTCAAAAGACCATGGTCACAGGCTCACTTCTACAGCTGGAATTTATCTTTGTATTTTATTTATTTATTATAACCAGTTGATCCCTTTTGGCCATGACCCAGGCTCAGAGAGCAGCAAACAGAAATCATTAAAGGTACAAGCAGTGATAGTCAGTGAAGACAGAAGCTAAAATAACAATATGCAAAGTGACATAGACTGAGTAATAAATCAAGTAAGTACAATAACTAAAGAGATTACCATATACAAGCATCATAGCATTCATTTACAGTTTAGGCAACATTTTTGGAAGAAATTCAACTGAATAATGAAGACTTTCCCTTTCACTGCTACTCCCATTGTAATCTCTGGTGATGTGAGTATGATGGCTATGGGTTTATTTGCATTATTCAGGTACTAAGCCCACTGTCATTCTTGCACATACTAGGAAGCACCCTGTTTCAGCACCCAAGACCTCCACCAACTGTGAATGTATGGACTCTTGCATCTCAGGGTCCAGTTAAAACTATATGTACTAAGCCAGTTCTCATTCTTGCACATACCAGGAAGCTCTCTGTTTCAGCACCAAGACTCCCAGCAACTGTGAATTTATGGAACATTGTACCCCAAGCTTCAGTTAAAATTATATGTAGGTTTTAGTTACAGCTGTTTTCACCTGATTTGCTACTGTTTTTTTCTTTACTCAGAGTCTATTACTACACATCACTATGTCTAGCTGATTCCCTTTCCCTGTCCTTTCACTTCTTGCTCCTTTTTCTTTCCTGCTGCATTATTGTTTTTTTTTCCAAATTAATACTGGTGTACTGGATAACAAGAGGTAGAATAGGAGGTTCCCCATCCTGCTTATGCAGTGCTCATTTGTCCTTCTTTCCATCTTTTCCTTCCTTCCATCAATACTACCTCCAGCCCCAGCCCCCCCTCCCTTCTTCCTGAGAGTTTCTGTCTCATTTGTCTTCAGCCTGTCAGGCTACTACCTGGAAATCCATTTCAATTTCTTATTATTCTCCAGGATTTGTGTCTACCTAATTGACATACAGACATATTTGCCAGCCTCACCAAGCTGCACTGTCTACAGAACCTCTAGCTCACACTGCCATACTCCCACAGTCTTGTCTCTTCTGTGGCTGAATAGGAAACTACAGTTCAAAATTCAAAACTAACAGGCTTACTGATTTTTACTGTGGTCTTTACTAGCAGCTGTGACCAGGGTTCTGTCCTCTAAATTCATTCTCAATGTGCTCGGGCTCACTCTGCTCCCTTACCCTACCCCATTCCCACCCATCCCCACTTACTCTAGATTTATACTGTAAACCTTATTACTCCACCTCTTCCTCTTCCTCTCACTCCCTCCAATCACACAACCTCTTAACACTACCTACAACACAATGTTCACACTATCTTCCTCATAGTCCATCCTATCACATAGTGTCCTATCAGCACTACCACACTCCCCTTCCACTCCACCATACTTTTATCATAACCAATCACACTCCATCTCAGCTCTACCTACCAACCCCCTTGTCAGCTTACAAACTATAACTCAACCCTCTTTTCCCCTCACGAGGTACCATCCACAAAACTAATCCCCCCATAATCCACTCTTTTAATACTTGATACTCAATTGACCTTTTTCCCCACACCTCACCACTCTCAGCTAAACCCTAACCTCTTCTTACCTCTCCTTCCTGATACCTTTAAACCTCCACACTTACACTCACCTTTTTTCCTATTAATCCTTTATGTCCACCTTACATACATACCTCGATTATGCTTCACATCCTAATCTTCACTTCTCTTCTTCTTCTATAGGCACCTTCCTCCTACTCTTGCACACCCTCTTATTCACCCCAAAATACCCAACACTTTCTTAACAACACCCTATCTATTTGACCCCACAAACCCACTGTTACTCAAAACCACACTAGTTCTCAAACCTACACACCGTCTGAAAACTAAACCTAAATACCATACATATAATTTAAAAATTCACATTCTCCTACACTTCACCAAAACTCTACTCCTATCAGGAGATATTCATCCAAACCCTGTCCCCCTCTCATCATCCTCTCATAACTCCTTCTCCACCGCTCCTCTCCCCCACAAACACACCTACTCCCCACCCACCCACACCTCTCCCCTACCCATCCTCCAAATACTTAAATATATACTCTTTGAACATCTGCAGCATTCTCAACAAAGTTAGTGAACTCCAGTCTGTGATAGGCCATTCCTCTTCTGACCTAATAACTCTCTCTGAAACATGGCTTAAACCCCATATTGCCAACAATTAAATCCTTCTCCCTGGATACAATATCTTCCACCTAGACAGATTACACAAAAAGGTGGAGGTGTAGCCATAATCTACTCTGATCAACTGACCCTGACCCCTATGTCCACCCTACCACCAACCTGTGTCCCGCTGAGCTCCTAATTGCAAACTGCAAATTTAACAAACATAAATAATTCACAATAGTTGTCATTTATATCCTCTCAGGTAATAACATCCCCATCCTTGAGCAGATTCTCTCCTGGATAACTCAACACATCTCTTACAAGACTATAATTCTGGGAGATGTTAACCTTGATTGGCAAACCCTAAGCATAGACTCTCCTGCCTCCACTATAAATCTCCATGGCTTTTCACAACTAATCTCAAATCCCACACACTACAACAAACCAAACAACTCTGGCACTATCCTAGGCTGGATCCTAGTCAACAATCCTAACTTCTACCACAACCCACAAACTCTACCTCTTTCCTTTAGTGACCATCTTCAGACTTGCATCCAGCGATTTTCCCAGCAGCCTGTCATATCTCATAAATTCAAAGAATGCTGTAGCCTCTCTAACTTTGACCCTGATACATTTAACAATAGACTCACCTGTACTGACTGGTTCTTCCTTTTCCACCTACCAATTGATGACACTGCAAAAAAATTCAACCAAATATTTCTTTATATTCTAAACTCCCCAGATCCGCCCAGGAAAATCCAAATAAATGCTGTCTTTGACCCATGGCTCTCTTAAACTACTCCTTTCTTATTGCACAAAAGAGATAATGCTTGGAAAAACTAGCTAAGATCCAAATCCCACACTCATCTTCAAAACTATAAGAAACTATGTAACCTCACAAAATAAATGTATATATAGATAAGAAAAACTTCCCAAAACAATCCAAAATGTTCTGGAACACCATAAATAAGATTCGACATCCTGATAACCCAACAACACCAAACCCTTGCCCCAACAACTCTCTAAATGAAACATCCATCATTCTTATCTCTTACACCATCGAATCCATTAGCAAACTAACTGCATGTGGTAACACCCCTAACCTCTTTGTTCTCCCTCATCCCAATCAGAAAAACACCTTCTCCCTGAAACTGGTTCCATCTGTATACATAAGGTCACTACTCAATAAACTAAAGCAATGCTCCCTCTCTGCTGACAATCTACCACCTCTATTCCTCAAACTAGCTGCTAATTCAATTGCCTTCCCTGTTTCTATACCGATCAACCAATCTATTCAGGAATTTACTGTCCCTCTATATGGAAAAAAATTCTTTACTATGCCTATTCACAAAGGAGGGCACCCACTGACCTCTCTAACTACAAATCTATAGCCATTCTATTCCCTCTCTCCAGACTTCTTAAAAATGTATACATAAGCAGCTCCTTGATCATCATCTTCATGAAAATCTCCTCTCTCCTACTCAACACGGCTTGCGCCCTAACCAGAGTATAACTACTGCTCTAATTTCCTTCTCACAAACTATCTCTCAAGCCAGAGACAACAACAGACATGTTTCCTGTTTATTCCTTGAACTCTCAAAAGCCTTTGATATTGTCTCTAACAAAAACTTCTTTCCATACTGTCTGATCATAGTCTCTCCTATTCTTCACTAAAGTGGTTCACAAGTTACCTCACTAGCAGACAGCAGTCCATTAGATGACACTCTCCCTCTTCCTCTTTCCTCCCAATCCTTACAGATGTACCCCAGGGCTCTATTCTTGGACCACTGCTATTTAACGTAGTCATGAATGACTTGCACACTTCCTCCTCTCTCATCCAATATGCTGATGATTCTACCATCATTTCCATTTCTGACAGTCTCCCTCACCTCCACAGTTTAACACAGAACTCGTTCACCTCTGTTGAAACCTGGTTAACTGACAACCAACTAATCCTTAACCTCAAAAAACTAAACTTTTTCTGTTCCTCCCAAAATCACTTTCACAGCATAAATCCTTTTTTACTATAACTTCATGTGACAACACTGTTATCAATGTAAAAACCCATACGAAGCTCCTGGGAACTATCATTGACAATCAACTTAAATTTGATCTTCAGGTCTTAAACTGCATAAAAAGGACCCACCAGAAACTAGGTCTGCTCTACCATAACAAAAAATTCCTCATCCTGGACTCTAGACTTTCCCTAGCACATGCATACCTTCTACCCAGTCTACTCTATGCTTCACCCATCCTAACCAACCTGCAATCTACTCTAAAGTCTAAGATTGAACTCACTCACAATAAAATTGCTAGATTCCCCACAAACCAAACTTACAATGCTCACCACTGCCACTCCCTTTAATCTCTTTTCTGGCTTGAGCTCCCTACCAACTCCTGTCATCCCAATTTCTTATCATCTACTCTGTACTCAATAAACTTATCTCCTGCTCAGGCCTCTCATCCCTCATCTCACTATACATCCACTCTTGCACTCTTAGAAGCTCTGACCATTTCCTCCTAGATATTTATAAACCCCAAAAAATATTGGTCAACAATTATACATCTACAAAATTGCCCAAGCCTAGAACAAGTTCCCTTTGTCTAGCAGATCCATAACAAACACAACTTCAAAAAAGCATTAAAATAAACACTACTAAACTCTTGGATCTGCTCATGCCAAAATCCCACCAACCACTCTGACTCTGGTCCTTACTTTATCTCTCTTTAACTTTCCACCCCCCTTGACCCCTCTCCCCCTTAATGCTTATTAGTATGTTACTTGGAGATGCTCCTTCTCACCTCCCTATCTACCACTCCCATATTATTTTTCTTCCTGGTTATATTATACTGACCTCCCTCACCTCTCACTTCACTGCTTGTACTACTTTACCACCTATGGAACTAAGAATATGCTATAATATTAGAACTCTTGCATTGACTCTATTTTTGTTTTTCGTTGTTATAGCCTTATTGTTTATAATGTTTTCACCTGTACCTAAGCCTCCCACTAATAATCTTAAACTGAACTCCAAGGAATATTACATTTTTTTTATCTTTTTGCTTTGAAATTGTTAATTTGATTTTTTTTTCTTTTTGTGGAGCTTTTCTCCCTGAGCCTCCACTGAAAATGGGCTGCAGCTCATTTGGACATACCCGGTAAACAAATGTTAAAGAAATAAATAAAATAAATAAGATTACATTAGTAATTGTAAAGAGAGAAAGTTTTATTATTATTAACCATTGTCTCTAAAGCATTTGTATATATTGTAGCTTCTTCACAGTGGTGGTATTGTAGTGCTTTTTGGAAGTCTTTGAATGTGCTTAGAATTGTGATTTCAGGGGGTAACTTATTCTAGGTGTCTGGGCCTGTGAATGGGAATGTTTCCTTCTATTACTGTTTTGAATTTTGGCCTTACAAGTATAATACAATTTTCTTGGCTTCCTCTTAAGGAGTAAACCTGTCCTCTAAACACAGTTTAGTTCTTAGTAAGGGGGAGTTGTATCCTAAGTTAGCAATGATGCCCTATCACCTACAGGTAGCCCTTTGAGGGCATGAATAAGGTCACAATTGTACCTAAGCTTGTGAATGCAAAATCTAAAACTCTTGTTCAGCTATTTGAAATGTATGTGTATCATAGGGTGAATGCAAGGGTAGGCAGAACTCTAATTTAGGAAGTAATAGGCTTTTAACTATTGTAGGCCTAGCTATAGATGACAGGATGTGTGTAATCCTGTAACATAACATGCTGGAACAGTACCTTGGAGGTAATGCTGTCAGTGTGAGATGTAAATGTTAAGGATGGGTTGTGAGCAAGGCCTAAGCATTTCTATTCTCAGACATTTGAAATAATGTTCTACTGTAAGTTATTAATGTGTCGAGCAGTTAAGAGGTACAATTTATGAGGTGAGGCAATTAGTATTATATTTGCTTTGGATTGATTAGAAGTTTATTATAATTAGACCACTGGCATAAGTTAGTGAAGGAATTTTAAGCTTAGATTGCAAAGAGCTGAGGGTGTGGGGCTATAGTTCGTGGGACAGGCAAAGGGAGCTATTTGAGGCAGCTACTCTTCTGGATCCTATTAGTGAGGTAGTAGTTAAACCAATGGACAGTGTTGTCTCCAAAGTTAAGTCTTTTAAGCTTATTGAGCAAGAGTTTATGATTAACAGTCTCAAAGCCTTGAATTATGTCAACAAACACTACAGCAGTAATCAGGCCATCATTATTTTACAATAGCTGGTAAGTGTGGTGGAACAAAGAGCTGTGGTTGAACTACATGAGTTATAGAAGTCACACTGGTCATCTGTTAACAATTACTATTTGCTTATACCACAGTTTCTCATAGGTTTTTGCAATACTTTATTAACTGGATATGGGCCTGAAGTCCTTGAAGCCACATGATGAATGGATTTTAGGGAGAGGAATTAGAATGGAGTGCTTGAAGGCTGGTGGACTATTCCTTTTGTAAGGAAGAGATTAAAAATATATTTAATTAATTTTTCAATTTTGTCAGCAGCTTTTCCAAGGAATGTTGGGAATAGCTGACTAAATCTTGATTATGAGAAGTTAAGGGTTTTTGATATTCATTTGGCTTCATAGGTTCGTAGGTTCATAGATGTTTACTAGACTAATGACCACAAGGGCCTTTTTAAGACTAGCCAGACATCCCAAATCCCTGACAAGTTCTTGTACCCTTGATAAGTGTAAGCAGGGGCTTGGCAGATGAAACATTTACAAGCAGGGGCCTGGAAGTTGATCCATTTACAGGATGCTTGCATCCATTAAAGACATAGGTGCCAAACCAGGGATACATTTCCTGTTCCATATCCAGTTGTCTAAGTTACACTTGAATTGAGTTAGAGAGGAACTCTGCTTCACATGGATGTTCCAAAGAAGGGGTAGTCTCTGGCATACATGCCTGTCACTCCAGCAGGTACTATTTATCTCACAGGCAAGGTTTAAATCTTTAGAACAGACAATTCTGGTGCTGTTTGTTTTGACGATACACAGGAGGTCCAGCAGGGTGGGATCTGACAATGCCTTGTATGCCATAGATCTCCCCTCAACAGTGCCTGTAAAAGAGGGAATACAGGGAAAAGGCCTTGAGGCGGTCTGCATAAGACATGTTATGCATACCTTCATTGAGTTCTGAAAGGTGGAAAGTCACTAACATCAGAGTTGGCCAGCAGACTACTGTTTAATATCTCTGTAAAATTTTGATATGTCATTGAATTTAAACTAGCATCCATTGTTGATACAATACAGAACCATGGGGCATACGGTGCACCACAGACATGGCAAAATTCTACAGAGATATTAAACTGTAGTCCTCTACACTACACTGTTGTTAGATAGGTAGGTGCAGAAAATGGATCTGTAACTGCACCCTAAGAAAATGAAACATGAAATGCATCAAACTATTAGATAGAAAAAGTCAGGAAGAAAACTACAAATGGCAAAATACTGTTCCGTGTCTACTGCCCGGTTTGCATTTATTTCATGGCATGAAACAGATGATTTATAATAAAGTAATGTCTTTCAGCTTTTCCCGGTTAGGGGTCGCCACAGTGGAACTCCGGTCTGCTAATGATCGGCAGTGGATTTTTATGGTGCTGAGTTGCCAGCCCAACACCCAACCTTCAAAGAAGGCCACCCATTCACACACGCACCTACCTGCATGTCTTTAAATGTCACTCATCCGTGGGGAAGACATACAGACTCCACAATGAAGGTGCTTCAGCCGAGAATCAAACGGGAGAACCTCTTGCTGTGAGGCGACAATGCTAACCGCTACACCACCGCAGCCTAGAAACAGATGACTTTATAATAAAGAGTATTATTACACATCCTTTACTATATAATATCTGCCTTACATGCAGTCAGGCTGACAAGGCAAGTTGATAAAGTGAGTTTGGTGGAATTAAGTTTGGTAACTGAATCCACTGACAAAGATATGTTAACACTGAATCAACAATGTGGAAAGTCAGAAATGCAAGAAATCTAGGAAAAAAAGCATTTTTCAATGGCAGCAAACTCACTCACATATGAGAGGTGTTGTCCCCCCACCTACCCCCATCCACATAATCAATCCCCTTACTTAAATGTACTAACTCCAGTGGCCGAACCACTGAGTAAGAGCAAACAACTTCACCTTTCCCTTTGTGCATCTGCAACACTTCAGGCCAAAACAAAAAATGACTGGGAGTCAGCATCTATACAAGTAAAAAGAGTGTGCAGGAAACCCCCCAACATGGGGGTTTACAGAGGGTGCAAAACACTCATGTATGTTATATAGTTTGTTTTCTATGTTTGTTACTTTCTGCATTATTCATTTGAAGTTAGTTATTTCTTTGTTATCAGATTCAGGCTCCTGACATAAACCTAATTTGCCATTTGGTGACATACTTATGCACACAGGTTCTTCAGTTGTACATTTCTGAGCATACCACAATAAAAAAAGGAAACACCAGCAAAAGCCAGTTGGGTAGAGGAATAAACAGTAGGCTACTTTAAGATGACCTGAGTTTGACCAGAGGTTCAGGTGTTTGAGAGGCCCATCCTGACCGACAGGAAGGGACAGAGCTGGCAGTGTGAAATGAGGCCATTAAAAATGCTCTTACCACTACGATGCCAGAACAAGGACAAATCACATTCATGGCATCCAGAATAACTCACCCCAATAAATTTTTCTCCTTGGGTATAGAAAAAAATCCCCAGAGAAGTGGAATGTATGGGTGCTGTACAATCAATGAATGGTTTGATGGCTGGTAGGCATGGGGCAAAAATGACCCTCAAAATGGGGAAATTTCAATCAACTTAATATATGCCATTGAAAAGGCAGCAGCACTGCTGAAGTAACAGAGAAGTGTTTTATTTGTAATACTTATTATTAAAACTGTAAGCAAAATAGTACAATCAAAACAAGAACTAGGATGGAAGTAATGCATTTCAAGCTATGGGTAATGCATCCTACAAGAGCACAAAACTTTGATATAACTCTGAGAAATGAGGGATGAAAGCCTGATGAGAATATTGGTTGTAGGAGTATTTATAAGGCATTTTGTGAATGTGGTATTAAACAGTCGACCAGATTCATTAACACCTACATGATAGTGAGCTATTCATTAAGTGGCTCTACACAATGTGTAGAGTTGCCGAACAGAGCATACATCTCAACTGTCCAGATTTTTGCAGAATGTCCAGATTTATGCCTCGTATTTTTTGTCTGTACCACATAAAATTTGTGGTTTTCTGGCAAATCACTGAAAATTGAAGTCACTAAATTACATTTGACTCAGACTTCATATGCTTCGGAAAATACATAATAATGCAAAACCTGTTATTCTGGCAATTTTCTAAGTTTATAAGGGAAATATTTAAAATCAATCCTTATTTTTTGGCCTTTGTACCCCCATTATTTTTGGCTTTGTCCAGATTTGTTACACTGAGAGGTTGAAAGGTATGAAACAGAGATAAATGGCAGAATATGCTAATGAAATTATAATGAGCCGAAGTACATGCTGATTAACCAATGTAACATGGCGAAGCTATTCATGAAGGTATAAAACAATTGTGTACACTCAATGTAGGCTTTTGCCTTGTACGCCAAAACTCTTTGTAATACAAGCAAGATTATACTTAGAAAAAACATGTTAAAAGTTGCTGCTGCTATTCTTATGTGCAACAGGTTTTAAATCAGGGTGCTGCTACTGCTGCTGCCAGACCTTGGGCAAGACGAAGAAGGGTGTTTATACCCGGTTTAACTTATCATGGACTGCATGACATAGAAATTGTTGAGAGATACTGGGTGGACAGGGTCACACTGGAGAAAATAAGCAACTCTGCCGTCCCCAGCTCAGGCCCTTTGGAAATCTTGTAGAACCCATTCCAGTGGAGACAAAGGTATGTTTACCATTAAATATACTAACTACTGGTGCTTTTTAGACACCCACAGGAGAAAGAATAGGGCTTGTCATAGGCATTAGTATCTAGAATATTACATCAGTTTTTAAATGCAATCATCTCATGTAAGTGAGCATATCTGTTTCCCACGAACATCACAGGAGTGACCAAGAACCATGCAGGAGTTCTATGCAGCAGCACACTTCCTTAAAGTGTTGGGGCCATAGATTGCACACACATAGAAATAAAAGTCCCACCCTGTGAGCAGGGAAGGAAGTACATCAACAGAAAAAGTTTCAAATCTATAAACTGTCAGGTTGTCTGTAATACCCAAGGGATCATCTACAGTGTCTGTGCAGGTATCCCAGACAGCTTCCATTACTCACATATATGGCACACTTGTGAGCTGTACAACAGGTTTGCTAGGGGTGACATCACTCACAGGCATCTAGATAGGGATGCAGATTATGCACTGAAGCCCTGGCTCATGACATCCATGAGAAACCTACACAACCCCACTGAGCAAGGATGCAACAAGGCCCACATTCAAACTAGGAATATCATAGGACATGTGTTGGGATTGTTTAAATCTATGTTCAGGTGTCTAGATATATAAGGAGGTGCACTGCAGTATGACCAAGGCACTTCTGCCGAAATACTTAGAGTCTGTGTCATGTTACACAATATAATACTCAGGAAACAGCTTCAACAAGGACAGCAAGGGGCTGCACCACAGTATCCAGGACCGCAGGCAGGGCCAGCAGCCTCAGGTACAGATGACGAGTCTGAAGGAGAACCATCAGCTATAGATGGTGCTGGCAGACATAGGTGTGCAAAGTGTGCCCTGGCTCTGGCTAAGAGGCAAAGGATATCACGCACAGTCAGTACTTAGCTCAAAGCCTACAATCCAACACACTCATACAAATAGGAAAATTGATGCCTTTCAAACAACACAACCTTTACTTAACCATGTAATGGCTGTGTTCTGGTAACATCAGACAAGGACAATCCCCAAAGACACAATTTGCATGTGCACTAATGACAAGGTAAATGTGAAACCTGTAAAGAAAAAAAGTTATAAAAATGAAAACTCTCGTGGAAATATGTATATGCTCTTAAGCAGAGTATTTGTCTAAGGTGTACAGTTATGTCAGTAATATCTCCTCTGCCAGATTTTTGCTATATTCACTTACATATAGCAAGCAATACTGTGCATCAAGCATTTCAAGTGACCATTATGTATAAAGCATGGAACAGGTCAATTATATCCTCATTTGCACAACTATACCAAGAAGCAAGAATGCAATACCTAATGTTTCCACTGCTGTTATGACAATACTAACTGAAATACAACAAGGTTCAACAATTATAGAAGTAATCATACACAAATGAGTATGAACTAGAAATCAAGAACATTTCTTCTACAGTACATTTTGATAAATGCAAGCTTGTGAATAAGCAAGCATCAGCTATCCACTGTGTGCATCAAATGTATATGCAACCCTAAGTGACAAAGATATATGCAAAGGGCAGGGCACAGTCATCATCATTTGCACACATTTTGGGGGAGTGGGGTGTGAGAGGTCAGGGCTGACACCAAACATATGTAACTTCCAGAGTATATAGTGTTCAGGACTAGTAATAACACATGTATAGCAGTTAACAGTACAGTTTAGATAATTTGCATGTGTGCAAAGTTCATGGGCAATTGACATTTTTTTTGTATGTGTGTATGTCTGCCTGGAAAAAAACAAGCACTGTGCTAGCACTATGTCCTGGCATCTCGGACAGGTATGAGCCATGCATGGTAGGGTACTCAATTCAGCGTTGTCACCCGCAGCCATGAGAATCACCTCTGCCAGGAGTTGCACTGCTGCTTCCATGGCCTTGGCCAGAAGCCAAGTGCTAACTGAATGTGAGTGATGTCTGCTGGACAAGCTCTCCTGATGACTACATACAGAACTACAACCTTGTGTCCTACCATGTCTGGATGTGGACACTGCAATCACTGACTGAGCAGTGGATACAGTGACACTACAGAAGTGGAATCTTGCATGACCGCATCTGCTAACAACAAAAGATATAGTGGCTCTCCAGCCACTTGGATGCCAATCCCCCCCAACAAAATATGTTCCATCACAGAAACTGCCCAATCCAGTGTGTCATTCATCCTATCTAACAAATTTCCCACATGGTTCAGGGAGTCACTCATGTCAGAATGCACAATGTTTAGTAGTCACACTATCTCTTCGGGGCCCTAGTGGAACATGCCTGTGCCTCCACTACAGCTTTGCACATACATCTGGTGACATCTAATAACACATCAATATCAGGAGCAAAGTAGAAAGCAAGCCTCCTCAAAGCACCAATACCAATGCTCCTGTGTGGCATCACACCCTCACAATGGCTAATGAGAGAAGTAAATAACTCTGCAAATAGAGGAACCACACTAGCCTGAAAAATGGTGTATCCCTCAACCCATCACTCTCAACCCATCCTATATCAGAAGTCTATGTATCATGGGTATGCGTAGGCATACTGACTGTGTCTGAAATATGAGCTGAGGATGTGGAAACCAATGACATTAAGTAAAACACATTACATCATTCAATTGATTAACTTCTTAAAAGGGTCATTATGAAATACACTTGTCAAATTAATTAAAAATTGTACAAAACTCCATATAGGCTACACGAGGAAGGTAGTAGGAAGGAGCAGTATGCAGGTGGTATGGGTAGAGGAATGCAGAAAATTGGTTTATGCAATGGATTTGTGAGGTAATGCAGAGATGGTGGCAAAATGTGAGAAGTATATGGAGGGTTATATAAGCTAGAGAGGTGAAACATATTTGAATATTTTGTCTGTTTGGATTGGTAGAAAGCAGCAGGATTAGGAGGAGGGAGAAGGTGGAGAAGTGAGTTGGTAGAAGAAGTAAAGTCAGGGGTGGAGAAGTTGTGGGATCAAACCTTAGTTCAAGAAGGGAGAATTAGTAAGTGGAAGGAAATTTTAGGGTTAAGATAGGAGTTTCTGAAAGGGGAAGGAAGGAAGAAAAGATAAACAGTGCAATTAGTGCAACTGGGAAGAAAATGTTTGGGGATAGAAATGAGTGGGTGCAGAAAGACAATAGGTATTGGCTGTTGAGATGGCATACAATGGTAGTGTAACGTGAGTTCTGGCAGAGTGGGGTGTTGCATATGACAAGCCAATGATGCTTTCTTGAAGCTAGGAGGTCTGTACATTGTTTTATGAGGAAAATGCCTGCTGAGAAAAGGTTTATTACAAGTGTTATGTGTATTGTATATGATGACAGTCTGTATCTAAACCTGAATGAAGAAGAGATGGAGGGAAAATGATCCACCATCCTCTATAACCAGCAATGCACATTTTTTCTGTGTATAGTAATTCGAAAAATAGAAAGAGTATATTCATTGATATTGGAATAAGATTCCTGTAAAATTACCAAGCAACACAGCTGAAGCAATAAGCAGTTAATACAGCAAGAAACCTGACTAATATTTCTTAAACATTCTTCCCTGAAAGCTGCTTATTCTCCATTAATTCTACAAAATAAGCCTACTTGACTATGAAATTCTGTTTACTTTGAAAATACTATGAGTATCTCATTATAATGGAAAGGAAAAACAGTTTTGTAAATATTAATTAGGAAGTACTGAAAAGAAATTGCACTCAAGCAATTGTATCATCACATTTAGCATTGTAATAAAACAAACTCTAGAATAAAGCAGCTTCACATAATCATAACTGTGATGCCCCAGCACTGGGCCAGTAACCCTTTGTCCCAGTATACAGACTCTCCCTTCCCTAGAGAATCAAGTGCCTCACTAGCTACCTCCCTTAGGCCTTGTAATGTAGGATCTGAGAGCTGAGCCTGTCTCATCTCTCTCTCTTAGTAACCCTTCCCAGCTCCCCTTTCATAGGAAGTTTGGCATCCTCTGAAAGCGGTGCCTCACTGTCAGCCTGAATACTACTACTCACCTCTCCCCTTGCAGTCACTCTGCCCAAAGGAACATCAGTACCCACAAGCAACTGTGGCTCACCTTCAGTCTCACTGCTACAGGGTATCTCCCTCCCTGAAGTAACCACCTCACCAGTCCTGACTGCAAATGTGCAGTCTGTCTTAGTCCCCACCCCCTAAGCTACTAGACCCACATGCTTTTCTCCAAGCCGGACTGTGTGCAACTGCATGCACACATGGTACTGCATTGTCTAAATCATTCCTTATCAGGTCATATGCAGGGATATCCTCAAACACACTGACTTGCTGGCTTCCTTTTCCACCCTCCCAGTCAAAGTGAATCCCAGCCATAGGTATTTGGAATGGGGTCCATCCTAAAGCTCTGACTAAAGTAGACTGCCCAGGCAAGTAGTACTCCTCTGTAACTATTGCAGGCTTCATAATGGTTAGGTCAGAGGCTGTGTCTCTCTTAGCAGTGGACTATTTCCCATCCACTAAGATAGGATATAACCTCTTGTGGTAGTTTGGTACCCTTGTTGTCTCGAGACAACTTACCGCTGGCATTTTGTCATTCCCTCTTAATGGCTCTCCCATCTTTTGTTCCCCACTTTGCATCCATGGACAGCTATATGATACATGGGCCCACTGGTTGCATTTAAAACATTTACCCTTGGTCCAGGCTTCCCCTGCTACTGACAAACTCTATTGGAGCAGTCTGGGCTGCCCACCACAGGTTCCCTTAGACCCATGAGCAGCACTGGGTGTCCCTATCCTGTGCAGTGATGCCCTGCTTGCTAGGTATAGGTCTTTCTTTTTCCCCAACTCATCACAGTATTGCATAATCAATCTGCTAACCAGATTCTCATGTCCTCAGGCAAAGTGCTAAGGGCTTGTTCCCTCACTAAAAAGGTCTGCCAGCCCTTCAAAAGTGGTGACATGACATCCACTCGCCCACCTATGAAAATAAGTCTTTAGTTCAGCAACATATTCACACACGCTTTCATCTGCCTTGCATCTATGCTCAAGAAACTTTTTCCTATAAGCTTCAAGTGTTAACTTAAAGCATTCTAAAATACAGTTCTTTACAATATTATAATTTAAGCAATCAGTATAAGACAATTTAGAAATAGCAGTTACAGCTTTACCATGGAGAAAAGGGGGTCAGGAACCGTACCCAGAGCCATTGGTCAACATTAGACTGTTTACATGCCCTCTCAAACATATGAAGGAAACTATCAAAATTATCCCCCTTTGTAAATTGTGGAAGAAATTTACTGACCTTTGTTGCTTCTGGGCTTTGGTTACTCCCTTCCCCATTACCCCTATGACTCTGACAAAGAGTCAGCATCTCATTTCCATGTTGCCTCTGCCTCTCCTTCTCCTCTGCCTCTAGATGTCACAGTTTCTCACTTCCTTAGCCTCTAGATGTCTCCATTTCTCTGCTGCTTCTATTTGCAAATCCTTGGCCTCCAGCTCAAGTCTCTTTAACTCCGGACAAATTTTTAAGTCTTATGTGGAAAGGTTGAGCTGTCCATTTTCTGAGAGTTGTATATCTCCAAGGCCAGCCTGGTTGTCCTCCTGATCACTGGTCTGCAATGCAGCTGTGCCCAAACCTGCAATAATTTCTGCCTCAGTCAGGTTGGCATGCACCAGTCCTTTAACCTGGCAATCTCATCCAACTGGTTTTTTGTCAGCTTGCCATATTCCTCTGTTGACATGCTTGCCTGCTCTCCCTGACTAACTAAGATGACCAAATAAATAAAACAATTGTGATGTGAAACTCTGAATGTTCACTGCATGGCTGATTGAGAGTACAAACACTTTCAGTGACCACTGCACACAGGCTACAGGAATTCAACATCCATACCACTACAAGCCAATTAATATGTGATGTGGCTATCTCACCACTGTCAACCAATTAATATGTGATATGGATATCCCACCACTGCCACCAATTAATATGTGATGTCCCAGCACTGGCTCGGTAATCAAGCAACCTCAATCCTCACCACTGGCAACAGCTAGGGGATGTACACACTGGGAGGATGACAAGTACACACACGGTAATGTGCAATTTCCAATAAGAGCACACAGAGATCACAGTCAGACTGGGGTTGGTTTCTCCCTCTTTCTCCAGATGCCCAATAAGACTCCCCACTGGCACAGCTATAGGGTTGAGATCTGAGCTGAGTGGCCAAACCAAGATCTCCAGTACCCACTCTGTCCAACCAGTGCTTTGTGTCCCTGCCCAAGTAGCTGACACACAAACTCTTTGAGGTTTGATTTAGATACAAACACACACACACTCCTGGGAAAGGCTTGCACAGGTTTACTAGCTATGCCCCCTTCTTCCCAGACTATAAGTTAGTTTCCACTGCCACCCACCACTCTTATCAGCTACTTTAGACCCTTAACAAAGGGCGTCCAATCCTACTGTGTAACATTACTATTATCCAAATGGCAGTCTGGCTAAGAGCAAGGCTATTTAGGAGTGGCCTATACAGTGTCACTAAATACATATGCAAGTACTCTAAGAGCTTAAATATGTTTCACAAATATCAGCTACAAAGATAGAGTTTAAATATATTTAATAATAAATAAAAGAACAGGACAATACTAAATATGAATTCACAATTACTACAGAGTTTGAAATCACAGGAAATGTTTAAAGCAACATTGTAGGACAGTCTCAAATAAATACAGAAAACATCTAAACTAATCTTTCCTATATTCCTAACTATATATAAAAGAGTTACTATGCTCTAAAAAAATACTTATAGCATGGCAAGTGCAGAAGGTAGTGCTGAGTGGATGTTCTTTTCGGGTCCAAGAAAAAATACAAAATGCACAGTCTCTCTCTTAGAGAGTTCCAAAATTAATATGAAACATTACTGCTGGGCCAGCTTGGATGACATCACTCTTTGTGACCTGACTTCCGTTCCCAGTCTAAACTGAAACTTAACAAAATACATATCTCTGAGATCATTGTTGCTGCTAGAAGACATATAACAATAAAACACTTACAAAACAATGCAGAAGGCACACTAGTTTTAGACATCCTATCTCCTTGCTGCATTGAAACTGACTTTTATAACACAATCGTAAAGCAGTCTAATTTCAGCTTATTTTCTTGATGTGTTGCAAGTTAACCCTTTTATGTTCTAGTTTCTACTTTTAAAACATACATTTGCACAGGTATATAGTTTATATGCATTTTTCTTCTAACTCAGCAGGGCATTTTGTGGGTACATTTTAGTTCAGTACATAACATACAGTTCTGCATAAATCATATCAATATTCACAAATGACAAAATTATTTACAAAATTCTAGATTGCTGGGCTGGCAATATTTCCCTATATCACAATAATCGTATCAGCAATTTTAATAAAGTAACTATTTTAAGTAAATCACTGAGGTATAAACCTACCTGGAGATTCAATAAACTCTGTGTTGGCTTACCGCCTACAAGGAGACTACATGTTTGCATGGTGAGCAGCAGCACTAATCACATATTCATGCCACACACCATGTTTAAACATAAACAGATGGAGTTTGTTGGCTAGTAACAGTGTTGTCAGACAGGAAACCATGTAAAGCAACAAGGACAGCAGCAGACATTAAACTTGTTCACCTATGGACAAATTAGGTCAGCATGTTTGTGAGAAATGCCACAATGATTACCAGGGTTATTGATACAGCAATGTACATATTTCCAACACATTAATTTCAGGCAAACTGAACAAAAGGTTGTGTAAATGATCAGTAAGGGTACATACACAGCATTAATAAACAGCCAGGGGAAGTGGGTGTATCGAATAGGTACACACAGATGATGAGCAGGAATGAACACAGGGAAAGAGAACAGATGAAACATGGTAATGTACAGCAGATGAGGGCATGTCAATGAAGATAGTTGTAGCATGAACCCTAATCACATATCAAAATGATACAGTAAGGACTGCACAGTGAATGTATATGCAGAATGTATCATCACCCAGGATGATGTCACAATAGAAACAAGAAATGATCAACATCAAAAACTGGCTTAGCTTCAGGTGTCAGTCTAGGGTGATCCAGTATTTCTCAGCTTGAAATGAGATGATTGGCAGGCCACACTGCTTTGCCAGAGATGGTATGCACCTGTGTCTTCTAGGCTGAGAGATAGTGGCAAGGGCGCTTGCCTCCCCCATAGTGCCTTTTTTAGGCAATGTCAAAGCAACAAAAATTCCGACATTAAAAAATCCACTGGAGGCAAAATCAATGTTCTGCTGCTTAATGCTAGGAGTGTAAACATGAAGCTGCACTGGAGGAAGTTGCCAAGGTGCTAGCTGACAGATTTGGTGAAAACTTCACCCACCCACCACCACCCCCTCCCCCCGGACCCAAAGGTCATACTCTCGAGCATACATGACACAGTCTTCTGCAAAGTATCTCTAGAGATCAGGTCACATCTGCACTCTCCAAGGCTAAAAACTTGGTCTCAGTGGTACCAGATAACATTCTGGGTTGCTTACTAAGCAATCTAAAACAGGACCTAGCAGACCCACTTAGCATTTTCTTTAGCCATAGCCTGATAACTGCCTTTGTTCCAGTAGGGTGGAAAACAGAAACAGCAATTCCCTTGCACAAAGGGGTCCATCAACCAACTCTGGGAACTATAGACCCATATGTCTAACCAGTTTCATCTGCAAGGCCATAAAAAGAATCATCATGGACATTATCAACAATGACATAGGTGACCTTCAAACTCTAGACCAAAACCAATGTGGCTTTGATAAGGGTAGATCATGCTTATTAAACCTAGTAGATTTCTTTTGTGAAAGTCACCAAAGACCTAAATGAAGGTAAGAGTGCATACCACCTACCTTGACTTGACCAAGGCTTTGATACAATTGCCCACTCAGGTAACATTGAGAAACTCTCTCAGCTGGAGAGCACAGAGAATTGAGAAACAAGGTAAAAGGTATTGAAAGACCACAAAAAAAAGAAGAAATACATACGTTTTGGAGAAATGTCTATGAAGATCTTGTGGAACATAACAAAGAGAATAAGATGTTTAAATGCACAGGATATGAAATTGGATGAAGTAGCAGCCAAAGAGATTGAAATAAAGTTAAGAAAAACCTCTAACTGGAAAACCCCTGGCCCAGATGCAGTATCTAACTTTTGGCAAAAAGTATTAACATCTTTGTACAAAGATTTAGCCATGAGTAAGAACTATTTATTTGCTCATCCCTAACAGACACCAACCTGGCTAACAACAGGAAAAACAATGTTCCTACTTAAGAGTGAACCTGCAAGCTACCCTAAAAATTATAGACCAACCAACGACTTATAAACTATGCACGGGAATTAATGCCGACAGAGTTTATAGTCATTTAGAAGAAAACTCAATTATGGCAGTAGAACAAAAGGGCAATAAAAGAAAGTCATATGGAACAAAGGATCATTTGTTGTTAAATAAAGTCATAGTGGAGAACTGTAAAAAGGGGAAGAATCTTAGTATGGCATGGATTGACTACAAAAATCATTTGACAGTATTCCACATTCATGGATAAGAGTGCTTAAAATGTATAAAACACAAACTAAACTGACTGACTACATTACAGTGACCATAAAACAGTGACCATAAAACAGCGCCAGACCACTTTGCAATTAAGCCAAGATAAAGGACAAATTATTATCCCAGGAAAAAAATTCAAAGGGGGATATTCCAGGGCAACTCTTTGTCACCGCTGATATTCTGCCTAGCCTTTAACCCATTAAGCGGTCTACTTAACAGCTTAGGCCACAGCTATAATTTGGCTTCTAGAAAACAACAAAATGTAAAGACTTCCCATCTTCTCTTTGTCGATGATTTAAAACTGTATAGCTCATCAGATGAGGAACTAAAAGCACAACTGCAAGTTGTCAAAACGTTCTCAGATGATAGAAGAATGTCATTTGGTCTTGGTAAATGCGCAAAAGCAACCTTTAAAGCAGGAAAACTGCAACACCAGGAAAACATCAGTTTGGGGCAAAAATGTGTTATAAAAGAATTTGAGCAAGAAGGAGTGTATAAATATTTGGGAACTGATGACGGATCAATAATAAAACACAAACAAATGCGAATAAAACTTAGTAAGGAATATTTCAGAAGACTTAAATTAATCCTGAAAACAACACTGACATCTAGGAACAAATCCAGTCTATAAAGCAATTTGCTCTTCCTGTCCTAATTTACAGTTTTGGAGTGATTGACTGGCCCCAAAACGTATTGGATAGATTAGGTCGATAAACACGAAGGATGCTTCATACTCACCAAATGATTTATAAAAATCATTGCATACCAAGATTATATATTCCCCATTCTGAAGGAGTGATGGGCCTCCTCATAATTGATTACATGTATAGATCTGCAATTGTGGGACTCCACACATATCTGCTGACCTCACAAGACCCAAATGTAGTGAAAGTTTAGAAACATGAGGAGAATAAATCTAAGATGACTTTTCTGCTTAATCTAGCAGAAGCATATCAGCAACAAGCACGAATGGAAATCAATCCAGAAGTAGATAAAAATCAGGCATCAAATGAATGTGCCAAAAAAACAAAAGAAGGAATATAAGATGAAAGACAAGATGAGAAGGCAAGAAATGTGGAAAATGCATAAATATAGTTAGCGTAGAAAACTTCTGGAAGAACCTCATGCACCTCATGAACCTCATTTTAATTTTTTAATTTTGTACTCTTATTTTAATCCGCGGTGGTACAGCGGTAGCGTTGCTGCCTCACAGCAAGAGGTTCTCCTGTTCAATTCTCGGATGGAGTATGGGGAGTGCCTTCTGTGTGGAGTCTGCATGTCCTCCCCATGGTTTGGGTGGGCATTTGAAAGAAATGCATAAATGGGCATGTCTTCGTTGAAGGTTGAACGTTGAGCTGGCACCTCGGTGTTCGTGAAAATCTACTGCCAATCATTAGCGGACCAGAGTTCCGCTGTGGCGACGCCTAACTGGGAAAAGCCAAAAGACAAACAACAACAACAACAATTTTGTACTCTTATTTTTTATTTGATTTTTATTGTAAAAATATGTAATACTTCTGGAGGTTTTCTCCTCGGGTCTCCACTGAAAATGTGCCCCTGGCCCAGTTGGACTAACTCGGTTAACAAATGGCAATAAATAAATAAATAAATAAATAAATAAATGTTGATCAGGAGAAAATGCAGGAATAGTTAAGGAAAGATGAATTCAAACCAAGAGATTAAAGGTTAATATTGGCGGCAAATGTAGGTTTTGCAAAACAAAACTGGAAACAGTTGCAGGCCTTGTTGCAGGTTGTGACATACTAATGGCAGAAGGAATGTACACTGAAAGGCATAATAATGTGGTGAGACTGTTGCACTGGGGATAGTGCAAACATTATGGTATTGAAGTGGCTGAAAAACACTGGAAACATGACTCACAAAGCATCATAGAAAATGATGAAGTCTACATCACGTGGGATCATTCATTACCAACAGTTCAAAAGATAGATGCTAGAAAACCAGATATAGTGATCCAAGAAAAGAAGACAAAAGTAGCACTGATCATTGAAATCACCACACCCAGCGACTACAGTGTCCTGTATACAGAGAGACACAAAGTTATAAACTATCAACAGAAATGAGAGCAATGTGGAAGAAAGACACCCAGATAGTTCCAATAGTAGTAGGAATAACAGATCTTATAAAAAAGTGTCTAAAATCATATGTAGATATGCTACCAATACATGTAACTCCGTACGAAGTGCAGAAGGAGAAATTACTTGGTATACTTCATGTGCTGCGCAGAACACTTTTGGCTAACATCAAAGAGTGAAACAATACTAATTTCATGAACTTTAATCATACTTCGACTTAGGAATGGGGTCCATTCCCATCATGGTATTAGAAACCCAAGAATTTGGAGAAATTAAAAACTGGAGATTAACCTTTTTGTCACTAGATGGATAGACACCTGACTCACAGACAGAACACATAGTGTCAAAGTTGGTGACTCTACCTCTACCAGTAGACCCTTCACCATTGGAGCACCACAACAATATGTGCTGGGGCCATTACTGTTTGGAATCTATATTTTGGAAGTCCAGGCTGCAGTAGATGACCTTTATCTTACCCAGTCTGCTGATGCTTACAAGTTGGGTGCAATTATTGAGTCCACCAATGATGTTAACATATTACAGGAGGGGCTAACACAGACAAATGATTGGTTCATAGGTTCATAGGTTCATACTAGGCTATCTGCCCTATGGCATTTATAAGCCTAGCCAGAGTGGGTTTGGCTTTCGCCACCCATTTTAAATTAATTTTACTATGCCCTTTTTTGAGGTTAGTATACTGTGCCTCTGTCTAACCGTGACACAGAAGTGATACCCGGGGTAAACCTACGATCCCCCATCCACTCATCAAGATTCCTCTTGGAGAGAGTCAATGAGGGACTCTGCCTAACCTGGACTGGGATTTTATTCCAGAGTGAAGGGAGCCTCTGGGTTATAAATCTGTCCCTCCAGCATGTCCTATTTATTTCAGTGCTGAGGTTCAAGTCTCTCAAGCGCGTAGCTCGATGGGATTTGGATTTTCTGAGGTGCAGCATGTCCATTAATTCCGGGTTGGACATGGCTTTATACGTCAGGCACAGATTGCCTCTGAGCAGGCGGTATGCCACTGAGTAGAGCTGGAGTTTCTTTAACTGGTCAGCATATGGCATCTGTTTGAGTCCTTTGATCCTCGTGGTGAGGTACTTTTGGGGTGTTTCCAGTTGCTGCAGGTGTCTGGTAAGATACATCCCAAAAGGGGCATTGTACTCAATTATGGGCCTGATGAGGGATGAGTAAAGAGGAACGATGACCTCCCCTGATCTAGATGTGAATCCCTTCATGATTAGGTGGGCTATATAAAATGTTTTTCTAACCACTTTGGCCACGTGGTTCTCAAATGAGAGATTGCTATCAACTTGGGTCCCCAGGTCCCTAATTACTTCTTCGGTATTTAATGGATTACCACCTATGTGGTAATTTGTGGGCACTTTGTTTTTGCCAAAGGGGATGACTATACACTTTTTGGCATTTAGCTTGAGGCCATGACTCTGGCACCAGTTGTCTGTTTCTATGAGGCCCTTTTGGAGGATGCTTGTGTCGGCTGGAGAGTCGATTATAGCACCCAGTTTGCAGTCATCTGCGAACTTGGTCAGCCACAGTCCTTCCGTGTTGGCCTGTGCTTCCGAGAAATATATACCGAACAGGAGTGGTCCCAGGACTGAGCCTTGTGGGACACCACTTGTAACTGGTTTGGGGTCTGACATGGCTCCAGCAATTCTAACCACGTGGGTTCTGTTCTTGATCCAGTTTGCAACCCATCTAGTGACATAGGGGTTTATATTTAAGCTGGTGAGCTTATCTATAATGCCCGAGTGGGGTATTGTATCGAAGGCTTTTGCGAGGTCCAGGTAGGCTGTGTGGACCACCTTCCCCTCGTCAATGGCCATGGTGACTGTTTCAAAGAAATCGACCAGGTTTAAGAGGCTGGATCTGCCCTTAACAAAGCCGAACTGGGTAGGATCCAGTGTCTGTAGGTCCCCAATATCTTTTTTTATGAGGTCCATGATGATCCTTTCCATAGCTTTGCAGACCAAGTTAGTCAGGCTTATGGGGCAATAGTTTCCAGGATCCGTTGAGGCACCACCTTTGTGAAGAGGGACCACTGTTGCTGTTTGCCACTCCTTGGGTACATATCCTGTGGTAAGGCTGAGATTGAACAGTAGTTTTATGTTTGGGTTTAGCTCTTCTTGGAGTTCATGTAGGACGCAGCCCAGGACACTGTCTGGTCCCATTGATGCTGTGTTTTTGCTTTGGAGAGGGCGGCTCTTACCTGAGCATCTGAGATGTCAGGGGGGCAGCACTCTGCTGGGATAGATATTTGCCCTTTTGGTGGGGAGGGGGGGGGAGAAGTTTGCGCTGAACCTGTCAGCTAGGATGTTGGCAATGTCTGTGGGTCCGGTGTATTTTTTGCCATTTTGGACTAATTCTGAGCATATCTGGGAATTCCCATCCAGGTACCTAACATAACTAAAGAAAGCCTTGTGATTATCCTTAGTGTCCTGTGCAATTTTTCTCTCGAAGCTGGCCTTTGACGATTTTATGAGTGCCCATAGTTTTTTGCTAACACTGATCAGAGATGCCTTCCCTTTTTTGGATTTTGCTCTATCATGTAGTAGCTTCCTCCTTCTTTTGTATAGTTTGTTTATGGCTGGGGTCCACCAGACAGGACGTCTGCCTTTGGAGGATTGGGTCTTGGTTTTATTTGGGATTGCATGATCCATGCATTCCTAAAGGTGTTCATAGAATGTGTTTATAAAGGATTCTGCGGTCTGGGCCATATTTTCCACAGGCCCGGGGGCTTTGAAGGATTCCACCTCAGTTTTGAGGAGTGTGAAATTTGCTTTAGAGAAGTTTTTCACTGTGGTTTTCTGGGCAGGGGGTGGGGTCAGGATGTGACTATCCAGTGAGATTAGTTTATGGTCTGATCTTACCACTGAGGGATACACTTCTGGTCTGGAGCATAGAGTCCCCATGTTGGTGATGATCAGGTCCAGTATGTTTTCCCCTCTTGTGGGAGTGGTAACCAGTTGTTCCATAGCATTTGAGTTTATAAATTCTAGGAACCTTTGAGCTAGGGTGTTGGAGCTAGAGTAATGCTCCCAATCTATGTTTGGGTAGTTGATGTCACCCAATATAGTGGTGTTTGGAGAGACCTTCATATTTTCCAGTGTTTTCAGGAAGGCCGAGTGGGGTTCCTAGGTTTGGGAGGGTGGTCTGTAGCAGGCTATAAACTGGAAGGCAGTTTTACCCACTGTTAGTTGCACATGGATAGTCTCTGATGCTTCGTGCTGTGCCACCAACCTGGAGGTGTGGGTATCTTTGACGAATATTGATACTCCCCCTCCTTTTCTGGTTCGGTCCAAGTTTTGGGGCCGAAAAGCATGGTATGAGGTATAACCTGGTAGTGCTAGGGTGCTCTCGGGAGCCTTGAACCAGGATTCTGTTACTGCACAGATATCAATGTTCTCCATGCTAAGGAGAGTTTCGAGTGCATGCATCTTGAGGTTTAGACTTCTGGCATTGAGTAGCATTACTCTTAGTTTCTTATCCCTTGTGATACCTATGGAGGTGGGTTTGTCTTTTGAGCCTTGTCTAAAAAAGGCACTATGAGGGTAGCAAGAGCCTTTGCCAATATCCAAAAGCCCAGGGGTGACAGGTGCAAGCCATCCCTAGCGAAGCATCGTGGCTTGTCGAGCATGTCATCCCAGGCTGACAGGCATTGGATCCCCTTTGAATGACACCAATACTTAAGCCAATTGTTGAAATTGATCATCTTGTCTTCATATTGTGGCATCATTCTTGGTGAGGGTAAGATGCTACTCAATGTCAGGGTCATACCGGCCTGGGCCACATGCTCAGAGAGCTCCTCTATGTCTCTTTTCATGTAGTCCAGGGAGGTACGTCTCAGGTCATTCACACCAGCATGGACAATGACTGAGTTATATTTGTACTTGCCTTGGAGTGACCTGAGTGTTTGTGTTATGTGGCGGATCCTAGCGCCTGACAAGCAGCTCACCATGACCTTCTCCTTGTTCAGCCTGGTGAGCGGGATGTCAGTGTGCCTGAAGATAGAGTCACCTATTACAAGTGTATCAGGTGTGTTGTTTAGCCTTAAGGGCTGTGACTGTTCGGCACACTGGCTTTGTGAGCTATGTGTTGCACGTGTTTTTTTTTGGGGTAGCGGTTGCTTGGGTGTCTGCTTTAGAGGTCTCTGCTGCTTAGGCAGATTTTTATTTAGAGCCTCCGAGTATGTTTTTGTGTGTTTATGTGTTTGGTTTGCTGTCGTGGTAGGTCTATGTCAGACTGGAATTGTAGTGAGTGTGGTTTCCTTCTCCTCCTGACAGGTTTCGCCAGTACAGAGTTGAGAGAGCTTAGCCTCCAGTTTGGCTATATGGTTGCATCTCTCACATGTGTTGGAATTTGTTGGGAGGAGGAGAGGGTTATCTGTGTACATGAGGCAGTTGTAACATTGCCTCAAGATTCCTAGATTCACCAGCTGGACCAGAGAGGAGATTGACAGCTGACCTTTGGACATGCTAGAATAGTATTGGGAATTCCTTTATAATTGAAAAAAAAATGGCCAATGGGGAACAAGGTACTCAAGGGGAGTTTGTGAGGGTGTAGTGCTTTTAAGTTTTTAGTGCTGACTTATATAATTGCTTTAGTGAGCAAGTGCCAGGTAACTTAAATGCAATGTGTTCATAGGTTCATAGGTTCATAGGTTCATACTAGGCTATCTGCCCTAGGGCATTTATAAGCCTAGCCAGAATGTGTTTGGCTTTCGCCACCCATTTTAAATTTATTTTGCTATGCCCTTTTTCGAGGTTAGTATACTGTGCCTTTGTCTAACAGTGACACAGAAGTGATACCCGGGGTAAACCTATGATCTCCCATCCACTCATCAAGATTCCTCTTGAAGAGAGTCAGTGAGGGACTCTGCCTAACCTGGACTGGGATTTTATTCCAGAGTGAAGGGAGCCTCTGGGTTATGAATCTGTCCCTCCAGCATGTCCTATTTATTTCAGTGCTGAGGTTCAAGTCTCTCAAGCGCATAGCTCGATGGGATTTGGATTTTCTGAGGTGCAGCATGTACATTAATTCCGGGTTGGACATGGCTTTATACGTCAGGCACAGATCGCCTCTGAACAGGCGGTATGCCACTGAGTAGAGCTGGAGTTTCTTTAACCGGACAGCATATGGCATCTGTTTGAGCCCTTTGATCCTCTTGGTGAGGTACTTTTGGGGTCTTTCCAGTTGCTGCAGGTGTCTGGTAAGGTACATCCCAAAAGGGGCATTGTACTCAATTATGGGCCTGATGAGGGATGAGTAAAGAGGCACGATGATGTCCCCTGATCTAGATGTGAATCCCTTCATGATTAGGTGGGCTATATAAAATGTTTTTCTAACCACTTTGGCCACGTGGTTGTCAAATGAGAGATTGCTATCAACTTGGGTCCCCAGGTCCCTAATTACTTCTTCTGTACTTAATGGATTACCACCTATGTGGTAATTTGTGGGCACTTTGTTTTTGCCAAAGGGGATGACTATACACTTTTTGGCATTTAGCTTGAGGCCATGGCTCTGGCACCAGTTGTCTGTTTCTATGAGGCCCTTTTGGAGGATGCTTGTGTCAGCTGGAGAGTCGATTATGGCGCCCAGTTTGCAGTCATCTGCGAACTTGGCCAGCCACAGTCCTTCCGTGTTGGCCTGTACCTCCGAGAAATATATACCGAACAAGAGAGGTCCCATGACTAAGCCTTGTGGGACACCACTTTTAACTGGTTTGGAGTCTGACATGGCTCCTGCAATTCTAACCATGTGGGTTCTGTCCTTGAGCCAATTTGCAATCCATCTAGTGACATAGGGGTTTATATTTAAGCTGGTGAGCTTATCTATAATGCCCGAGTGGGGTATTGTATCGAAGGCTTTTGCGAGGTCCAGGTAGGCTGTGTGGACCACCTTCCCCTCGTCAATGGCCTTGGTGACTGTTTCAAAGAAATCAACCAGGTTTAAGAGGCAGGATCTGCCCTTAACAAAGCCGAACTGGGTAGGATCCAGTGTTTGTAGGTCCCTTATATCTTTATTTATGAGGTCCATGATGATCCTTTCCATAGCTTTGCAGACCAAGCTAGTCAGGCTTATGGGGCGATAGTTTCCAGGATCCGATGAGGCACCACCTTTATGGAGAGGGACCACTGTTGCTGTACGCCACTCTTTGGGCACATATCCTGTAGTAAGGCTGAGATTGAACAGTAGTTTTATGTTTGGGTTTAGCTCTTCTTGGAGTTCATGTAGGACGCAGCCCAGGACACTGTCTGGTCCCATTGATGCTGTGTTTTTTGCTTTGGAGAGGGCGGCTCTTACCTGAGCATCTGAGATGTCAGGGGGCAGCACTCTGCTGGGATAGATATTTGCCCTTTTGGTAGGTAGGGGGGGAGAAGTTTGCGCTGAACCTGTCAGCTAGGATGTTGGCAATGTCTGTGGGTTCGGTGTATTTTTTGTCATTTTGGACTAATTCTGAGCATATCTGGGAATTACCACCCAGGTTCCTAACATAACTAAAGAAAGCCTTGTGATTATCCTTAGTGTCCTGTGCAATTTTTCTCTCGAAGCTGGCCTTAGACAATTTTATGTGTGCCCGTAGTCTTTTGCTCATACTGATCAGTGATGCCTTCCCTTTCTGGGATTTTGCTCTATCATTTAGTAGCTTCCTCCTTCTTTTGTATAGTTTGTTTATGGCTGGGGTCCACCAGACAGGACGTCTGCCTTTGGAGGATTGGGTCTTGGTTTTATTTGTGATCGCATGATCCATGCATTCCTGAAGGTGTTCATAGAATGCGTTTATAAAGGATTCTGCGGTATGGGCCATATTTTCCATAGGCCCGGGGGCTTTGAAGGATTCCACCTCGGTTTTGAGGAGTGTGAAATTTGCTTTAGAGAAGTTTTTCACTGTGGTTTTCTGGGCAGGGGGTGGGATCGGGATGTGAATATCCAGTGAGATTAGTTTATGGTCTGATCTTACCACTAAGGGATACATTTCTGGTCTAGAGCATAGAGTCCCCATGTTGGTGATGATCAGGTCCAGTATGTTTTCCCCTCTTGTGGGAGTGGTAACAAGTTGTTCCATAGCATTTGAGTTTATAAATTCTAGGAACCTTTGGGCTAGGGTGTTGGAGCTAGAGTAATGCTCCCAGTCTATGTTTGGGTAGTTGAAGTCACCCAGTATAATGGTGTTTGGAGAGACCTTCATATTTTCCAGTGTTCTCAGGAAGGCCGAGTGGGGTTCCTGGGTTTGGGAGGGTGGTCTGTAGCAGGCTATAAACTGGAAGGCAGTTTTACCCACTGTTAGTTGCACATGGATAGTCTCTGATGCTTCCTGCTTTGCCACCAACCTGGAGGTGTGGGTATCTTTGATGAATATTGATACTCCCCCTCCTTTTGTGGTTCGGTCCAAGTTTTGGGGCCAAAAAGCATGGTATGAGGTATAACCTGGTAGTGCTGGGGTGCTCTCGGGAGCCCTGAACCAGGTTTCTGTTACTGCACAGATATCGATGTTCTCCATGCTAAGGAGAGTTTCGAGTGCATGCATCTTGAGGTTTAGACTTCTGGCCTTGAGTAGCATTACTCTTAGTTTCTTATCCCTTGTGATACCTATGGAGGTGGGTTTGTCTTTTGAGCCTTGCCTAAAAATGGCACTATGGGGGTAGCAAGAGCCTTTGCCAATATCCGAAAGCCCAGGGGTGACAGGTGCAAGCCATCCCTAGCGAAGCATCGTGGCTTGTTGAGCATATCATCCCAAGCTGACAGGCATTGGATCCCCTTTGAATGACACCAGTACTTAAGCCAGTTGTTGAAATTGATCATCTTGTCTTCATACTGTGGCATCATTCTTGGTGAGGGTAAGATGCTACTCAAGGTCAGGGTCATACCGGCCTGGGCTACATGCTCAGAGAGCTCCTTTATGTCTCTTTTCATGTAGTCCAGGGAGGAACGTCTCAGGTCATTTACACCAGCATGGACAATGACTGAGTCATATTTGTACTTGCCTTGGAGTGACCTGAGTGCTTGTGTTATGTGGCAGATCCTAGCGCCCGACAGGCTGCTCACTGTGACCCTCTCCTTGTTCAGCCTGGTGAGCGGGACGTCAGTGTGCCTGACGATAGAGTCACCTATTACAAGTGTATCAGGTGTGTTGTTTAGTCTTAAGGGCTGTGACTGTTCAGCACACTGGCTTTGTGAGATATGTGTTGCACGTGTTTTGTTTTGGGGTAGCGGCTGCTTGGGTGTCTGCTTTGGAGGTCTCTGCTACTTCGGCAGATCTTTATTTAGAGCCTCCGAGTATGTTTTTGTGTGATTATGTGTTTGGTTTGCTGTCGTGTTAGGTCTATGTGAGAGTGGAATTGTAGTGAGTGTGGTTTCCTTCTCCTCCTGACTGATTATGCCAGTACTGAGTTGAGAGAGCTTAGCCTCCAGTTTGGCTGTATGGTTGCATCTCTCACATGTGTTGGAATTTGTTGGGAGGAGAAGAGGGTTGTCTGTGTACATGAGGCAGTTGTAACATTGCCTCAAGATTCCCAGATTCACCAGCTGGACCGGAGAGGAGATTGACAACTCACCTTTGGACATGCTAGAATAATATTGGGAATTCCTTAATAATTGAAAACCAGGGCCAGTGGGGAGTGAGGGTGTAGTGCTTTTAATTTTTATTGCTGACTTATATAATTGCTTTAGTGAGCAAGTGCCAGGTAACTTAAGTGCAATGTGTTACAGGTAACTTAAATGCAAAAACGACAAACAGTAACTTTCTTTCAAGTGAAACAAGGAAATAAGTACAGTAAGCAATGCAGATATCACTAGTGATCCACAGAAGCGCTGAGAAGCCGCATATTAGGTGGAATTAGCGTTCCAGGGAAATAACAAGTGAACAAACAACAAGCATATAAACAAAGCTAGATTCGGCAGGCCTGGATCTAGTCTATGCTACAGCAAACAAGGTGTACCAATTTCAGTAAGATACAGTTCAAATATTCAGGCACTATAAACCTTTAACCAGAAATTCCCAGCTCAGAAGGGCAGAGTCCAGCCTCTTCTCCCACAAGAGTGCAGACCACAAACCTTCTTAATGTAAAATAACTGGCCTGAAGCCCAAGTGCTTAAACCAGAACTAATAAAGTGTTACAGGTAACTTAAATGCAAAAATGATAAACAGTAACCAGTAACTTTCTTTCAAGTGAAACAAGGAAATGAGTACAGTAAGCAATGCAGATGTCAATAGGGATCCACAGAAGCGCTGAAAAGCCGCGTTTTGGGTGGAATTAGCATTTCAGGGAAATAAGCAAACAAGCATACAAACAAAGACAAATTCAGTGGTGCCACAACCATGGTCTACAATTAAATGCAAAAAAGTATCATTATTATTGCCTTTGGCAAAGTGAAATTCCCTGTTAATTACAGTATTGACAACACCCCCTAAGCTCCAACACAGTAAACAGGTAGATAGTTATCTAATATTCAGCCTCAGTGGTTTTGGAAAAATGTCTATGAATATCCTGTGGAACATAACAAAGAGAATAAGATATTTAAATGCACAGGATATGAAATTGGATGAAGTAGCAGCCAAAGAGATTGAAATAAAGTTAAGAAAAACCTCTAATTGGAAAACCCCAGGCCCAGACACAGTACCTAACTTTTGGCAAAAAGTATTAACATCTTTGTACAAAGATTTAGAGATGAGTAAGAACTATTTATTTGCTCATCCCTAACAGACACCAACCTGGCTAACAACAGGAAAAACAATGTTCCTACTTAAGAATGAACCTGCAAGCTACCCTAAAAATTATAGACCAACCAACAACTTATAAACTATGCACGGGAATTAATGCCGACAGAGTTTATAGTCATTTAGAAGAAAACTCAATTATAGCAGTAGAACAAAAGGGCAATAAAAGAAAGTCATATGGAACAAAGGATCATTTGTTGTTAAATAAAGTCATAGTGGAGAACTGTAAAAAGGGGAAGAATCTTAGCATGGCATGGATTGACTACAAAAATCATTTGATAGTATTCCACATTCATGGATACAAGAGTGCTTAAAATGTATAAGACACAAACTAAACTGATTGACTACATTACAGTGACCATAAAACAATGACCATAAAACAGTGCCAGACCACTTTGCAATTAAGCCAATATAAAGGACAAATTATTATCCCAGGAAAAAAAATTAAAAGGGGGATATTCCAGGGCAACTCTTTGTCACCGCTGATATTCTGCCTTGCCCTTAACCCATTAAGATGTCTACTTAACAGCTTAGGCCACAGCTATAATTTGGCTGCTAGAAAACAACAAAGTGTAAAGACTTCCCATCTTCTCTTTGTCGATGATTTAAAACTGTATAGCTCATCGGATGAGGAACTAAAAGCACAACTGCAAGTTGTCAAAACATTTTCAGATGATATAAGAATGTCATTTGGTCTTGATAAATGTGCAAAAGCAACCTTTAAAGCAGGAAAGCTGCAACACCAGGAAAACATCAGTTTGGGACAAGAATGTGTTATAAAAGAATTTGAGTAAGAAGGAGTGTATAAATATTTGGGAACTGATGAAGGATCAATAATAAAACACAAACAAATGCGAATAAAACTTAGTAAGGAATATTTCAGAAGATTTAAATTAATCCTGAAAACAGCACTGACATCTAGGAACAAATCCAATCTATAAAGCAATTTGCTCTTCCTGTCCTAATTTACAGTTTTGGGGTGATTGACTGGCCCCAAAACGTATTGGATAGATTAGGTCGATAAACACGAAGGATGCTTCATACTCACCAAATGATTTATAAAAATCATTGCATACCAAGATTATATATTCCTCATTCTGAAGGAGTGATGGGCCTCCTCATAATTGATTACATGTATAGATCTGCAATTGTGGGACTCCACACATATCTGCTGACCTCACAAGACCCAAATGTCATGAAAGTTTAGAAACATGAGGAGAATAAATCTAAGATGACTTTTCTGCTTAATCTAGCAGAAGTATATCAGCAACAAGCACAAATGGAAATCCAACCAGAAGTAGATAAAAATCAGGCATCAAATGAATGTGCCAAAAAAACAAAAGAAAGAATATAAGATGAAAGACAAGATGAGAAGGCAAGAAATATGGAAAATGCATAAATATAGTTGCAAGTGTAGAAAACTTCTGGAAGAACCTCATGCACCTCATGAACCTCATTTTATTTTTTTAATTTTGTACTCTTATTTTAATCCGCGGTGGTGCAGTGGTAGCGTTGCTGCCTCACAGCAAGAGGTTCTCCCATTCAGTTCTCAGATGGAGTGCGGGGAGTGCCTTCTGTGTGGAGTCTGCATGTTCTCCCCACGGTTTGGGTGCGCGTTTGAAGGAAATGCATAAATGGGTATGTTTTCGTTTAAGGTTGAATGTCGAGCTGGCACCTCGGCGTTTGTGAAAATCTACTGCCAATCATTAGCGAACCGGAGTTCCGCTGTGGCGATGCCTAACCGGGAAAAGCCGAAAGACAAACAACAACAGCAATTTTGTACTCTTATTGTTGATTTGATTTTTATTGTAAAAATATGTAATACTTCTGGAGCTTTTCTCCTCGGGTCTCCACTGAAAATGGGCCCCTGGCCCAGTTGGACTAACTCGGTTAACAAATGGCAATAAATAAATAAATAAATGTTGATCAGGAGCAAACGCAGGAATAGTTAAGGAAAGATGAATTCAAACCAAGAGATTAAAGGTTAATATTGGCGGTAAATGTAGGTTTTGCAAAACAGAACTGGAAACAGTTGCACACCTTGTTGCAGGTTGTGACATACTAATGGCAGAAGGAATGTACACTGAAAGGCATAATAATGTGGTGAGACTGTTGCACTGGGGATAGTGCAAACATTATGGTACTGAAGTGGCTGAAAAACACTGGAAACATGACTCACAAAGCATCATAGAAAATGATGAAGTCTACATCACATGGGATCATCCATTACCAACAGTTCAAAAGATAGATGCTAGAAAACCAGATATAGTGATCCAAGAAAAGAAGACAAAAGTAGCACTGATCATTGAAATCACCACACCCAGCGACTACAGTGTCCTGTATACAGAGAGACACAAAGTTATAAAATATCAGCAGAAATGAGAGCAATGTGGAAAAAAGACACCCAGATAGTTCCAATAGTAGTAGGAGTAACAGGTCTTATAAAAAAGTGTCTAAAATCATATGTAGATATGGTACCAATACATGTAACTCCGTACAAATTGCAGAAGGAGGAATTACTTGGCATACTTCTTGTGCTGCGCAGAGCACTTTTGGCTGACATCAAAGAGTGAAACAATACTAATTTCATGAACTTTAATAATACTTCGACTTAGGAATGGGTTCCATTCCCATCATGGTATTTGAAACCCAAGAATTTGAAGAAATTAAAAACTGGAGATTAACCTTTTTGTCACTAGATTGATAGCCACCTGACTCACCGACAGAACATATAGTGTCAAAGTTGGTGACTCTACCTCTACCAATAGACCCTTCACCAGTGGAGCACCACAACAATATGTGCTGGGGCCATTACTGTTTGGAATCTATATTTTGGAAGTCCAGGCTACAGTAGATGACCTTTATCTTACCCAGTCTGCTGATGCTTACAAGTTGGGTGCAATTACTGAGTCCACCAATGATGTTAACATATTACAGGAGGGGCTAACACAGACAAATGATTGGTGCCACAACCATGGTCTACAACTAAATGCAAAAAAGTACCATTATTATTGCCTTTGGAAAGTGAAATTCCATGCTAATTACAGTATTGACAACACCCCCCCCCTAAGCTCCAACACAGTAAACAGGTAGATAGTTATCTAATATTCAACCTCAGTGGTAAGAAAAACCTTCTACATTGTGCACCTCATAAGTAAGGATATTGCATCCAGGTCTGAGGATGTTATAACATCACTGTACTTGACCCTCAGCAGGACATTAATAGAGTACAATACTCCCTTTTGCATGTACCTCATCAGACACCTGCAGCAGCTGAAGAGACCACAGGGGTTTCTCAACAAGAAAATACAGGGCCTCCAAACCATGCTATGATGTACATAGATAGACTGAAAGCTCCATCACTGTTTGCTGTATCCTACTGGCTTCTGAGAAATGACTTGTGCATGGTCAGCAGGGCAGTCTCTGACCCTGCGCTGATGGAAATGTTTCAAATCCACAGAGACAGCTATATCTCCCTGAGACTGACACTCCTCTGGAATGAACTTCAAAATCATGTGAAGTAGAGCTCCTCACTGACCCTATTCAAGTGCAACCTAGATAAATGGATGAGACAGCAAATTTGCCCAGGGGTGGCACCCATGTCCTTCATGGACAGGGGTAGTTGGTGTTGACCATAGACTCACTCTGTGAATTATGTTCATCTAATAAGGACAATTGCTGCTACTTGTGATGAGCATGGCTAGGGTTGTAGAGGCTGTAGGACTGCTATCCTGGTAACCTCCTATGAAACTATGAACCTATGTCAACAGTTCTCAAGGGGCATAATACTACAGGAGCATATAATGTACTGGCAGCAATGGCCATCAATACATTAGCTCAAATCACAGATTATAATACCCTCTTGTAGTCATATTGTACATCCACATCTCAATATACCATATGTCAATGACAGCAACATTGACATGTCAAGTGATCATAGGGTCATAGGACACTATTAGGCTGATTGCCATTACATGAAATTCTAACCATTATTATAAAATGAAAGTAAAAATGCCTATTTGTATATTATGGAAGATAGTATGACTATTGTGGTATGTGTAAATTTGTTGTATTGCTCTACATTCTGCCACTGGCCACATGTGATATGTGCACCACACCATAGCAGAATTAACAATCACTCATGCAGTGCTCTTGGTATGTCTTACATAGGATCACAGAAGGACTGTGCTTCATGATGTGTGTATGCATATTCGACATGAGGAAATCCTTCACTCCTCTACAGGAAGGATGTCATGTGGCCAGAGGACAAAGGAGGATGTGTGGGGCTACGTGAATGGTACCTCAAGTCAAAGTGAAATGAAGAGCTATTCTAAAGATTACTCAATGACCATAAGGTACCAGCAACCAAACATACATCAGTATACTGGGCCTGATGTTCACATCAACCTGAGTAGGCATAGAATATGAATGTCATGCAATGTCACAGTAGCAACACCACAGATGTCTGACTGTAACACTGTCACATTGCAGAATATGGAGTATGATACATCATTTTATGCTGAGGTGAATATGTTGCACGCACTGTAGAGCATGGATGCTGAGTCACAATCCTGTGTAAAACTGTAACATAAGTGATAGTTGCATGTATAGACACACAAGTAGCTTGTGTTAGACTAGAACACCTATATGTGTAGTTAAAATACATTGCAAACACAGTAATTAATATTACTGCTACAGCACAGGTTCCTCTTGAGTACTGTCAGAGTGCATGTTACACAGGATAACATAATTATTGTATGTTACAACAAGATGTTTCCAGGAGTGTTGGGAATAGCTGTGGACTCACATATCATTCTAAAACTACCCATTTGCAGAGCAGAGTACTTACACAATTGTAGCTTGTATAGTGTCGGAGAATACTTTATAGCTAGTGACATCAGCAGAGTCTGGTAAGAGGAAGATGGTAATAGTAGTATTCCACATGCTGGTGTAAAATGCCTTCTCCAATGTCAATCAAATGCACAAACACACACACACACACACACACACACACACACACACACACACACACACACACACACACACACACACACATACACACACACACACCAGTTGGCTGCAGTAAGAACAGAACCCCTACCTATGTACATAGAGTGGAGAACTCAACACTTAACACAAATGCCACAGCAGAAGTCTGACTTTTACAAAGATGTAGGACAATTTATAGTGGATGACATCATCATTGGATGTTGGATAGAAGAATTTGGGAGGCCTGAATGAAATGTATGTGTAGGCATGTCTAACTGTCACAGTATTGGTACTCTATGGAATTGTAGTTATGACTGCAGGATAGACAATTATTCTCCCCTAACTAGACAGACTCACACACACACACACACACACACACACACACACACACACACACACACACACACACACACACACACACACACACCAGTTGACTGAAGTGAGATTAGAACCCCTCCTTAGCAATGTACACAGATTAGAGAACTCCTTACTTAATGCAAGCACCACATCACAAGTCTGACTTTTGTAAGGTTCTAGGACAATTTATACTGGATGACATCATCACTGGTTGTTGGATAGAAGATGTTGAAAGGCCTGAATGAAATGGACAGCTAGCCATGTACACCTGTCAAGATATTAAAGATCTGCATGTTACTACACTGATAAGTATACAAAGTCTAGCATTTCTTGTTGTATTTCCAGTGTGCAAGTATACCATAAAAATACAGATTTGCAAGGTATCCAGGCAGTGGCCATTCATGTGACTCCCTTCTTTTCATCATTCTTGACAAGCTAATTCTTTATTTTTTAGTAATTACTGTTTGATTTCTTTCTAACTTCAGAATATCTGCTTAAATACTTCATCCTTAAATTTTCAGGGTCTGTGTATTAGTTTCCCCTCAAGTGTTTGCCAGTGCTCTGTACAGATTCAGACACCTTTGGTCACAGTTTCCCTGCAAAATGAATATATAAGGAAACAGCTCCAGTACTTAGTAATAATCACCATCCCTCCTGGCATGTCTAAAGGTCATTTCCCTGTGCTTTCTCCTATTAACCTGGTGAACTTGGGCATTCTGAGGCAGTGTAGCAACTGCCTCATGCACAGTCAAATCTCTCCTCTTACCTCCCAATACTCAGACTTGTGAGAGATGCACTTATATATCCAAATTGGAGCCCATGCACTCTCAAGTCAAGACTGGAATAGCTGGTCAAGAGGAGAAGGTCAACACCTGCACCACACCACATGCAACACATAGCCCTCCAGAATACCCACCATCACAGCTCTCATATAAAAATACAAACCACACACCCACCTTCATGGAGGATCTCAACAGAAATCTACCCAAACAGCAGAGACCTTCAAGGCAGAAATGCACTCGACCACCACAACACAGCACAAACCACAAGATGCATAGCTCATCTACACAGTGTGCCCCTCAACCTAAGCCGCTAAGGTAAAACAGCTTGCCCAATACACTAATCATAGGTGACTCAATAGTGAGGCACACTGGATGTTCCACTCACTAGGTTGAATAAGGAGAAAGTAACAGACAGCTGTCTATCAGGTGCCAGCATCTGACACATAACACAAGCATTCAGCTCACTCCACAACAAGTACAAGTATGACTCTGTCACTGTCCATGTGGGTGTGAATGACCTGAGATGCACCTCCCTGGACTACATGAAAAGAAATATGGAGGAGCTCTTGGATTATGTGGACCTGGCAGGTATGACCCTAGCCCTGAGCAGCATCCTACCATCACCCAGAATGATACTGCAGTACAAGTAGAAAATGATTGACTTCAACAATTGGCTTAGTTTCTGGTGTCATTCTAAGGGGTCCCAGTATCTGTCCACTTGGGATGACATGATTTACAGACCTCAATGTTTTGCCAGAGATGGCCTGCATCTGTCACCCCTGGTTTTCTGGATACTGGCTAAGGCTCTTGCTACCACTATAGTCCCTTTTAGGTGAGGTTCCAAAGACCAAATTACCACCATAACAACTATAAATAAATGCAATCTGAGGGTCATGTTGCTCAATGCTAGAAGTCTAAATCTCAAGATGCACTTGCTCGAAGCACCCCTGAAAATGGAGAACATTGACATTTGTGCTGTAACGGAGACCTGGTTTAAAGCAGCAGAAAGCACCCCTGTGCTACCAGGCTATAACTCATTCCACACCATTTGGCCCCAGAACATGGACTGAAGCTCCAAAGGTGGTGGTGTCTCCATATTCATAAAGGATATGCACACCTACAGACTAGTAGCCCAGCATAATGCATCTGAGATACTTCAAGTACAACTAACATTGGGTAAGACGATGATTCAGGTCATAGCCTGCTATAGGTCCCCACCGATGTCCCAAGACTTTCACTTCACATTCCTAAGCACCCCGGAAACTATTAGGGTCCAACCCAACACTCTCATACTAGATAACATCAACTATCCCTCCATCAAATGGGAAAACTACTCATACACCAATACACTGCTCCAACACTTCCTGGAATTTATCAATTCCAATGCCTTGGACCAACTCATTCTTACCCCCACTAGAGGAAGCAACATCCCTGACCTGGTTATTGCTAACATGGCAAATGTTGCTCTACACCAATAGTCAATTCCTCCCTGGTTAGAGCAGACCACAAACTAATCACCCTGGAAATTCACATCTCACCCACACACCCTGCAAAGGTAACCACCATGAAAAACTTCTCCAAAGTTGACTTTGGGCTCCTAGAAACAGAGATGGCTAACTTCACGGCACCCATGTCAATGAAAAATAGATGCATGACTGCTGAATCATACACCAATGCACTGTACAAACACATACATAAATGCATGGAACTAGCCATACCCAACAGAACCAAGATGCTCTCCTCCAAAAAAGCAAGTCAATATGGTGGTCCTCTGCCATTAATATACTCTACAACAGATGGAAGAAACTGTTGCAAAAAAAAGGTGAAGTTCCAAGACTGGAAAAACTCCCTCATTAGCCTCAACAAAAAGTTGAGGTCCCTCATCAAAACATCTAAAGCCAGCTATGAAGGCAGGATTGCAGCAGACACTAAAAACAACGACAATGCCTTCTATAGTTCTATCAAAAAATTCTGCTGTAATACCCAGGTTTGCTCTGAGTTACTGCACGATGGTACCTCCTATACCAAGCCAATAGATATTGCCGACATACTAGCCTACGGATTCTGTGCCAACTTTACCCCCCCTTAAGGACCAATCATAATACCAGAAGAATGACAGGTACCCAGCATTACTGCAGCCCATGGTGGGAGGGTGGCCTAATGGTTGAGGTGTTTGCCTTACAAACACAAGGTGCAGGGTTTGAGTCTCACAAGGGATAACTGGCTAGGCTTAAAATGGCTCACAAGGGCAGTTAGCTTAGCACTAATTTATGAACCTATGAACATGTTAAAGCTGCATTGTCCAAGGCCAAGAATACAACTTCCATGGGACCAGGCAACACCCACAGATTTGTTCTACATGAACTACAGAGTGAACTAGCACCACATCTGTGTGCCCTGTTCAGTCACAGCCTCACCTCAAGCTTTGTCCCTACCAAATGGTGCACTGCTATAGTCATCCCTCTCCATAAAGGGGGAGCGACTACAGACCCTGGGAATTATCACTGCATTAACCTGATGAGTCTGAAATGTAAAGCTATGGAGTGCATCATCATGGACCTAATTAACAAGGATATAGGGAATCTCCAAACTCTAGACCCCATGCAATTTGGTTTTGTAAAAGGTAGATCATGCCTGCTCAACCTGATTGACTTCTTTAGGTCAGTCACCAAAGGTGTGGATGGGGGCAAGGCAGTTCATATAGCCTACCTCAATCTGGCCAAGGCCTTTGATACCATTCCCCACTCAGGAATTTTTGAGAAACTCATCATAGGTTCATAGGTTCATAGGTAAGTACTAGGCTATCTGACCGAGGGCATCTGTAAGCCTAACCAGAATGTGTTGGCTTTTGCCGCCCCCTTAGATTAGTTCCCTGTGCCTCTCTCCAACAGAGCCATTAGTTCCCTGTGCCTCTGTCCAGCAGAGCCACTGCAGTGATCCCCAGGGTTAATTTTCTGTTTCCCATCCACTCATCAAGGTTTCTCTTGAAGAGTGTTAGTGAGGGGCTCTGCCTGATGTAGATTGGAATCCTGTTCCAAAGCATGCGGAGTCTCTGGGACAGGAATCTATCCCTCCAGCAAGTCCTATTTATCGTTGTGGTGAGGTTTACATCCCTAGAGTGTGTGGCTCTCGGGGAATTGTTTTTTTTTTTTAGGTGGAGCATGTCCATCAATTCTGGGTTGGACATGGCCTTGTATGTCAGGCAGCGATCACCTCTGAGTATACGGTATGCAACTAAGTACAGCTGGAGTTTCTTCAGTCGAGCTGCATAGGGCATCTGTTTGAGGCCAGTAATCCTCTTGGTGAGGTACTTCTGTGGTCTTTGCAGCTGTTGCAGGTGTCTTGTAAGGTACATCCCAAATGGGGTGTTGTACTCTATGATGGGTCTAATGATTGATGAGTAAAGGGGCACAATAACCTTTTTTGTTTTAGATGCAAACCCTTTTGTGATTAGGTGGGCCACATAGAAGGATTTTCTAACCACCTTGGCAATATGATTATCAAAGGAGAGATTACTATCTACTTGGGTCCCCAGATCCCTTATTCCATTTTCTGTATTTAGGGGACTACCACGTATGTGGTAGTTCGCAGGTACTTTGTTTTTTCCAAAGGGGATGACTATGCACTTTTTGGAATTTAGCTTGAGGCCATGATTTTGACACTGGGTATTTGTCTCAGTGAAACCCTTCTGGAGGATGTCTGCATCAGCCAGAGAGTCAGTTATGGCCCCCAGTTTGCAGCCGTCTGTGAACTTGCAAACTAGGCATCAACTCCTATATCACTAGGTGGGTTGCAAATTTGCTCACAGATAGAAACCGCAGTGTGAAAGTAGCAGAACCCAAGTCGGACTGCTGACCAGTCATGAATGGAGTCTCACAGGGATCAGTCCTGGGTCCTCTCCTGTTTACTATCTACTTTTCAGAAGTCCAGGCCAACACGGAGGGACTCTGGCTAACCAAGTTCACAGACTACTACAATTTGGGAGCCATTATTAACTCCCCAATGATATAGACATCCTACAGAAAGGCCTCACTGAGATCAATAACTAGTGTTGAAACCATGGCCTTAAGCTTAATGCCATAAAATGCGTAATCATCCCCTTTGGGAAAAACTCAGTTCCCACTAATTACCACATTGATAGGAGCCCACTGAACACTAAAGGTGTTAAAAGAGATCTGGGGACACAGGTTGACAGCAAACTCTCCTTCAACTACTACATTGCCACTGTGGTCAGAAAGTCCTTCTATGTGGCACATCTCATTACCAAGGGTTTTGCATCCAGGAAGAAAGGGGTCATCATCACTCTCTACTCTTCCCTCATTAGACCAATCATCAAGTATAATGCCCCATTTGGCATGTACCTCACTAGACACATGCAACAGCTGAAAAGGCCACAAAAGTACCTCACGAAAAGGATCCTAGGCCCTAAACACATGTCCTACATGGACAGACTCTAAAAACTCCAGCTATTCTCTGTCTCATATCGTCTACTAAGAGGCGATCTCTGATGACTTACAAAGCCATGTCTGACCCAGCTCTGTTAGAAATGCTACATCTTAAGAAATCCCATTCTCTCCACACCACACACTCCAAAGACCTCAACCTCATTACTACAATCAACAGAACATGCTGGAGTGACACGTTCATAACCCAGAAACTGCTCATCCTCTGAAATAGACTTTCCATACATGTCAAGCAGAGCACCTCACTGACCCTCTTAAAGAGAAATCTTGATGAATGGATGGAAATAGAAAGTTCACCTCGGGAATCACTCCAGTGGCTCTCCTTGATTGAGGCACTGGAAATTAACATCAGGCAGCACAATGCCAGGGCACTTCTATGGGCTAGGCTTGTAAAGGCTCCAGGGCCATTAGCCTAGTACACACCTATGAACCTAATCAGTTGTCCATATTACTACAAGTATTGGAAAATCTGAATGTGTATTATTATTATAAAGATGTGTATGGTATATAAGAAAGCATTTGTTATTTATTTCTGTACTGTAGTTGATATATTTGTGAAGAAATGGTGGAGGTAATAGGTAGCTGCAGTATAACTATGAACTCTTTCCTTAAAAAAGTGTCTTCCCTTTGTTTGTGTTTTTACATGTGTTTTCATGGAATGAAGACTAAATGGGCAGTAAACATAAGTAATACATGCTATTGTACCCTTTCCATAGCGTAATGCCAAACAGTAGGCTTGCATAATTGATGGCAAAGTATTTGCACATGTGAGCTATACATTTCTTCTGCTTTCCCTGTGTGCACACAGTTAAGCGGGAAGCAAATGTGAGCCTCTTTGCTCAAAGTATGAGAGTTCTGAGTACTGATTGTGTGAAGATATTAGATATTGTTATCTGTGTTAGCATGACTGGCTGAAGTTTTGTAAATAATTGTAAACAATTGTAAATTACCCTGTGTTACACATGCCAGCATGACTAGCTATAATTTTGTAAATAAATGTATGTCTTTTGATTATCACTCTGATTTATGCAGGTTTTTTGAATGGCAAACAGTATTCTTCTGGCTGACCAAGTGTACATGTTTTTAAAGAGAATTCTGAATGTATGTTATGCCAATGTCAGCTGACCTAGATATGATGTCATTGTGTGCCAGAGCTGGGAGAATAAAATCTTCACTGCAGCTGTTTGTTTACTTTTCAAATTCTGATATGAGAGAGTAGAATTCTCATAGCAGCTTCTTGTTACTTAAAAAAATCTATAAAAGCAAGTTTTGAGTCAGTTGTTTTGTTGATTTTCCAGAGCTGTTCAGCAGTAGTAGTCAGGTTGTTTCCAGAGTAGTTATTCTAGTTGCTGAGAAGAGACAATAGCCTGGAGTGTGGACATAATTCCTCATCTTACCTTGCAGAAGAGTATAATCTTGCCTTGCTGAGTTGTTTAAATTAGATAGGGCAGTTAGTCTTCAGATAGTCAAAGATCTACGGCTGGTTAGTTAGAGGTTTTCTAAAATCAATGTGAGATTTATCCTACAGAATTATTTTCATATTTCCTGTGTGTGAAACTCTGTCATCTATTGGAATCAGTTATTCAGTGTTTACAGGTTTTAAATCCTTTTATTTATCTCATTCACTCCAATAGAGGTCAGGAAGTTTTTGCACTGTAATGTCCAATGTGTTGAGCCTAAGACTTTTGACAGAATCAAATTATGTCCTCACATTTCAAATAAATGTTCATATCTCTGGAACCATAGGGGTTATGAAAGAAGTATAAATGGGAAATCCTTTAGCACAAACTATTTTATAGTGGTAGTATTTTTTAGGTTCTAGGTCTTAAACTGAATTTTGTAAGTCACAGTAAACTCAGTGATTATTACATTTGTAATATTTTGTAAACAACTTACAATATCTCAGCAACAACTCAAGTTACACACATGCTGTCAGCAGCGTTTTATTCATTTAGCTGAGAGCTTTCATATGAGGCTAAAGAGTTGTGTCTGTGTTGCTTTGTTGTTGAGATATTTAAAAATGTGAAAATTGTATCTGTATAAATTAACATATCATAAAAACAACAGTTAATATGTCTTTACCTGCACTAGACCAAAGTTAAATATTAATGCAGCTACATATCATTGTTTTGGAATTATTGATGCAAATATGAACAAGCAATATTTAATACCAAGAGGCATCAGTAGGAGTTAATTGCAGATGCACCTGGAGGCATCAATTGGATGTAATGAGATTTATTAAATGTTTTACTACCTCTCATTGTGACTGGTTATTTAGTGAATATTTTTAAAAACTTGTGAGTGTTTATGCTTATTGTGATAACACCAGGGCCACTCTGAAAAGCCTTACTGCTTGAGATATATGCTACAATTTGTTTCAATATCTATTTTACCCAATATAACTGAATAACCCTTTTGAAAGGTATTATGGTATTTGACTGGTGGCAGCCATTACCTTGTAATTTGGGCAAAGAAACACAGCAGATAAATATGTGTCAGTCTTTCCCAAGAGTATGTGTATGTGTGAATATTAGATGTTTAAAAGTGAGTGTGAAAGATACCTAGAACTGGGACACAGTGCTCTGCAGTGGTTCATGTGGAGACTCATTTGGGGACCTGGAGTGAAGCATATAGTCCAGTCCCATGTTTGGATCCCATTCCCGGTGTACTCTTAAAGGAAATTGTGTATTTCTATCTTTGCTTTTAGCGACACTCCCTTACTGGAGATATTGGGGAGGAGTGAAACTTCTTAGTTACTGCCCCAGGGTAAAGAGGGTTCATCACAGAGTATATGAAACATACCTGCTACTTAAGTGACTCTGTGGCAGCAGGTATAAATGCACTGACATATTTCATTTGGAGATCAGATGATACAGAGCTCGATCCAGGTGTATGTAATAGTTTAAAATAAGTATTTGTAATGCAATGAAATAATTATTTACTCTACAATCAGTGTACTTTACCCTAGCATAGCCCAGATGTGCTGGGCTTCAGTGTCGGATCTAGTGGAGTGGGGGCAGGCTGAGCCACAGGGGATGGTTTACTTCCCTGTACTGTAAAGCATTTTGTGACTTGTCAGAGATGGATGACTTGGAAACGTTTTGACAACACATATAAAGTAAAAGGAGATAATGGTTGAGGTGAGAAAAAAAACAAAGAGATAAAATTAGTACCATGATATGTGATATACAATGCATTATCACAATAATAAAGCTTTTTATATGAACGTTTACATTTAAGTATACATCTTAACAACTACAAACTATAATTAAGGATCACGCAAAGTAATCCTTACAATGTGCATATACTGCACATATGCTTGGTCCAATTATACAGATTAAATTAAAGCAGGGCATTTATGCCACTTGTGTAAAGATCAATTTATGTAATATTTTTAAAGGCTTTTACTATTTTATATTTGTGACTTATGGTATTTGAACCCACAATGTCTGACTACATTCTTAGACTTGACTCCTAGAAACTGAAACAAGCATGCTTGCTTTTACAGTTAGGATATGCATCTGTGCATGCTTACTTTGCTACAACTATATAGTAAAGAAGGAAATTTAGACAGAAAAATATTATTTCAGTTGTGCTGCATACATAACCTTTGCTTACCTCCATCATTCTAGATGCTTAGCATAGGCCTATCTATTAACCATAATCTCTGCATTGGCTGTGGAATAAAGAGAAGAGAACAAGAGAAGGGCAAGAATGATTTCCCGCCAATGTGAGTTATCATGTTTAGTGGTAGTGCGTAAACCCAAACAGCAATGCCAACAGTGTTTGTGTGACGTTAAGAAGGGAGAAACAGTGCCAAACAGAAAGGAAAGCAACTTTTGAAATTGGAAGGTTAATGTGACATTTGGCATTAGTTTGAGGGTTGTTTGCTGCTAGAGCTGTTAGGTGATTTAACACTGCAGATCTGTACTGGGGGTATACATTTCCTGATCTGACACATTTTGGGTTTGGCCTTATACACTGATAAAACTGATTTTTACAATGTGGGATTCAAACCTATGCATAAGAGACAAAACATTTTCTTCCACAGCAGTGATTTTCATCCTTGCCATAGAAGAATTGCTTCTCAGACATACTCATAAATTATATATAAATACACATGACAGCTTGAGGGGTTAACCATGTATATGTGTGACCTGAGAAAGTCCTGGTTTATACGTTCATGTGTGTATGGGTTTTATTGAAGTCTGAAGCCCATCCAACACCAGATAGCACAATTATAATTACAGAAACATAGTAGTCAGTATACCAGCAGTCATATGTATGCTTCATATGATCTCCACTGCTATACATACTTATTATTTATAATTATGCATAAATTTGTTATGGGATATTTAGGGGGGGTATACATTTCCTGATCTGACACATTTTGGGTTTGGCCTTATACACTGATGAAACTGATTGTAAGCAGTGTTTACTAGGTTTCATCCTTAAAATACAAAGGTGGAACTTGAACAATTATCTACAGATAGTATGTGATATTTAATATAAAGTGAAATGGAACAACAGTAAAATATTTGGAATTTCATGCATTACATCCCAGGGCCATCTCTATTGCAGCCCTATACTTACACCTGCTGCCACAAGAATAGTTAAATAATGCTTGTATATTTTCCTATTCATTATTCTTCTGTGTGTTAACCAATGTGGAACGCCACTTAGAGTGTTTGCCCTCTGACCAACATACTTCATAGAATGTATCCAATTTGAAATTGTCTGCTGTCAGCTTTCTATTTGCAGGTGTTCTAGACATGTGATGTGATGCAAAAGATGCAACAGTGTATCCTTCTTGAAGTTGAGAATGCTTATATCTTTTCTGAAGGTGTTTTGTGTGCTACTTTTGAGGGCCATTAGTCCAGGTTTGTACAATGGTAAGCCTCCCATACACGAGACAAGCAAAGTTAAACTTATTTTATCATTGTAAGCAGTGTTTACTAGGTTTCATCCTTAAAATACAAAGGAAGAACTTGAACCACTATCTACAGATAGTATATGCTGTGTGGATCAATGTGTTTAGCAGATGTGCTACACACATAGGTGATTCATAGGGTAGTTGATGTATTGGTTATCAAAGAAGTACATTACATGACATTTATTATGTTTATCTGTTTCCAGTATTTGCTCTAAGCCTTGCACCATACAGATACTGACATTAAAAAAAGGAAGAAATCTAGAAAATAAACAGCATTACAAAATATATGTCAGCACACATGAAAGATTTTAACACAAGTCTTGATTTGAACTTTCACACCATTGAACCTTCAAAAAACTGTTAGGGTGTCTTATCCTTCTTTGCCACAGAAACAGTTTTGCAGCAGAGAATGAAAATCATTGCGCATACAAGCGAAGTCCAAAATCATCCACAATATTAACAAGATATATGGCACTTCTGAGTTGTTTGTACATGTATTAATTTCAGATGTAGCACAATCACATAACCATTTAAGAATGCTATTTGCAGAAATGCAACTCTGTCTTATCTCTGTATGGTGATCATCTTTCTCCTTAAAATGTGTGAGAATATTAAATGGCAATAATATACGTTTCAACAAATGCAGGGGAGGTTGGATGTTATTGAAGAGAAACTGTGAAATGTATGCTGCTTACTTATATTTAAAGCCTTGATAGAATTACTTCCACACTTTGTAAGTCTAACCTGGTTGACACACCCCCCGGAGGTAAGGGAGTCTGAATTGTTGTTGTGTTTTCCTTCTCCCTACCAGTAATCATTTATAATTGCAATCCATTAGCAACAAACACCGAGGGAATGCCTGCACTGTGTTTACATCTACTACATGGGGACCAGGAATTTGGGATTCAGCAATTCTAATCAGTTCACACCTCATTTGCATCTTCACCATGCCCACAGGCCTGAATCTACACAATAAAAAAGTAACTGTATAGCTGGAGAACCTGAAGGCATGGAGACTTGTTTATGTGGATAACACAGAAGAAGATTGCTATTACTTTGGATTTATCTGCACAGAAGATTATTGATCTTGATAAGGTATGATTGCATTTTTCAGTTATATACTGGATATGTTCACATCACTAGGAAAAATAATTTTATATATGTATTCATTAGCAAAGGTTACTTTATCTGTATGCACTTCTTAGAAGTTTACTGATGGCATAGGCATTTTTGTCAGGGCATTTTACTTTCTGAGATGCACAACCTTATTTAACTTTTATCACAAATGTTAATGTTACAACTGTTTATCTTTATACTCTTCTATTGTTATGTCAGTGAAATGTAAATGTCCTATATTGCCGGTAACACAGGGGTGTTATCCTTCTAGCATGGACCACAGACAGCTCTAGGGGGTACTGGGCACATGTAGAGGGGATTGGCAATTGCATAAAAATGAATGTTATGTGGTAAATGTGTACACATGTTTTTGGCACAGTTTGTTTGATAGCACTTATAACAATTCTCTGATGTTTTATTCCTTTGTTTGGTATAGAAATATCATTTCCTGTTGTTTTGGGTGTGGGGGAGCCAAATTCCATTTCTGTGTTGCCATAACCAAATTTTTTTACAGAGGTTTGCTTTGCTATTGTTACTCCTCTTTTGGATCAAATTTTTGTTTGTGACTGTGATATGTTACAACCACATAAACCTTTTTTATATTTCAATAACTTGAAAGGTATTTTTTCTCTTGTGGGTAACATTGAAAAACTAATAATAAGTGTTATATCTAAGCAGGACTTTTATTTATGTGATATTTATGTGTAGTATCTTTCTTTCATGTTTTATGTGACTAGGACTATGGCAGCCAAGCATCCCTCCCCACAAATCTCCCTTCAGTGACGCCAAAAAGGATATCATTGTCTAAGCATTTCAACAACACGGTGCCTTTATGCTTCAAAGAGGACATGGGGACATGTCTGGAAGAATGCAAAGTTGGAACCAGATTATGAACGATGTGAATGCTGTTGTGGAATGAAGCAGGGCATATAATCAGGTGCATCATAGGGCCACTAACATGATTAGTTTGGCCCAGAGGAGAGCAGCTGCAGTGGCCTGTGGACAGCTGGCTATCAGGTGCCTGCTACAGAACCACCACTGGCACCAAATGAATAGTTCTCGTCCACTGTCAGGGATCCAGAGAGCTCAGTGGAAAGTGCACAACAGCATGTGATTGATGTTGGTGCTGGTGTTTTAGGGAGGACAAGTATGTCCCAGAAGGAGCTTCCAGGTAGGCTTATCTATGTCTATGTTTAAATATTTTTTGTATAGTAAAATATTGAAAGCAATACTTAAGTTACTTTAATATTTTATTGGTGGGATGGGAACTAGTTATAGATTGATACAGTTAGCAACACATTCTGGTTCATTATACATGGGCTTGAAGTGGATGTGTCATTCAAGTTTCAGTTAAATGTATTGTCAATGGACTTATAAAGCCCAAATTTTCCCTCATTTTATTTTTATTCTGATGATGATGTCCTTACATTTTGTTTAACTTCTTCCAGGACCATCCTCCCTAGCAAGTGTGGAGTCATTTGCACATAGTAAACCAAACATTTTATTTATTATTATTATTTATTTATTTATTTCAGTACTGAAGAACATTTCACAGAAATATTCATTTATCCATATGTGTGAGGTGGGTGTCAGGACTGTGTGTATATTGCTGTACCATCTGTGGTAGTGGCACCACTATTAATTAGCCTAAATTAAACTGCAGTAGTGTAGCTATTAATTTCTGTCCAATCTTTGTTGCTTATTATCACAGGTGATCCTGACAGTGGAAGTGTAGGACTCTTACTGCCTGATATCAGGGTATCAGCAGATTCTGATGATGATACTGGCCAAACAGAGGCACAGCTGGGGAGGTGTAGAGTTTGAACCTGAAACTGAGGTCGACATTCAGTCATCCCCTGTAACTCCATCGAGCACAGACAGTAGGCCTAAACAAACACATTCCAGTGAGCCCTCAGATATTGGACAAGTGGAGGGTGAGACATTTGATCAGAGTAGTGTGGTTAATGAGGCTTCAGTGCCTGTTGAATCTGGCCATAGCAAAAGTGTGAGCAAGAGTGTCTTGCAAGAGGTTTGTTTGGGCTGCTCGGAGGAGGCCTGCTGTCCATCCTACACCTGATTCAGATGTGTCTTTCTGTAACACTCAGCATATGTTTAGGGCCATCATGGAGGTGCAGGCATGATCCAATAGGGCGTCCAAGAAAATGTTTAGAGTTGTAGGTGTGGCACAGGCTGACATGCATGACTGCCTCCACCATGTTGCCGATTCAATGGAAAGGATGAATGATACATTGGAATAGGCGGTGTCTTGATGGAATGTCTGCTGGGAGGGGGATAGCATCCACATGGGCATAGTTCAGCCACATAGGTTCATAGGTTCATAGGCAGGTACTAGGCTATTAGCCCTAGGGCCTATATAAGCCTAGCCAAAAAGGTACCCTGGCTTTCGCCACCCAAGAAAATTATTTTCCTGTGCCCCTGTCGAGCAGAGCCACAGAAGTGATCCCTGGGGTGAATTTCCTATTTCCCATCCAATCAAGATTTTTCTTGAAGAGTGATAATGAGGAGCTCTGTTTGACATAGATAGGTAGTCTGTTCCAGAGTATGGAAAGTCTCTGGGACAGGAATCTATCCCTCCAGCATGTTCTGTTTATTGTGGTGACAAGGCTTAGGTCCCTATTGCATGTAGCTCGGAAGGATTGGGATTTCTTTAAGTGGAGCATGTCCAACAGCTCTGGGTTTGACATAGCTTTGTATGTTAGGCAGAGATCACCTCTGAGTAGGCAATATGCAACACAGTAAAGCTGGAGTTTTTTAGACGGTCTGCGTAGGACATCTGTTTGAGGTCAGTAATCCTCTTTGTGTGGTATTTCTGTGGCCTTTCCAGTTGTTGTAGATGTCTTGTGAGGTACATACCAAAAGGGGTGTTGTACTCTATAATGGGTCTAATGAATGATGAGTAGAGGGGAACAATGACCTCTTTTTTCTGGATGAGAAACCTTTTGTGATGAGGTGAGCTATGTAGAAGGATTTCCTGACCACTGTGGCAACGTGATTATCAAAGGAGAGATTACTGTCCACCTGTGTCCCAAGGTCTCTTATCACACTTTTGGCATTAAGTAGACTACCACTTATGTGGTAGTTCATGGGTACAGAATTTTTACCAAAGGGCATGACAATACACTTCTTGCCATTGAGCTTCAGGCCATGGCTTTGACACCAGGCATCTGTCTCAGTGAGGCCCTTTTGTAGTATGTCCACATCGTTAGGAGTTTCGATTATGGCTCCTAGTTTGCAGTCATCTGCAAACTTTGTTAGCCAAAGACCTTCTGTGTTAGCCTGTACTTCAGAGAAGTAGATACCAAACAGGAGAAGACCCAGGACTGAACCCTGTGGTACTAAACTTGTTGCTGGTCTGAAGTCGGATTTGGAGTCTGCTACTTTCACAGTGTGGGTTCTGTCAATGAGCCAGTTGGCAACCCATCTTGTGACATAGAGATTTATACCTATTTTAGTGAGCTTATCTATAATTCCAGAGTGGGAAATGGTGTTGAAAGCCTTGGCAAGATCTAGATAAGCTTTGTGAACCACCTTACCCTCATCTATGGCTTTGGTGACTGCTTCAAAGAAGTCAATCAGGTTTAGGAGACATGATCTGCCTTTTACAAACCTGAACTGGGTAGGATCCAGAGTTTGGAGATTGCCAGTGTCTTTATTTATGAGTTCCATGGTGATACGTTCCATGGCCTTGCAGACCAGGCTCATCAGGCTAATGGGGTGGTAGTTTCCAGGGTCCGTTGTGGCTCCCCCTTTGTGAAGTGGGACAACCATCATGGTACACCATTCAGTGGGCACAAAGCCTGAGGTGAGGCTATGCTTGAACATGGAACTTAGGTAGGGTGCCAGTTCATTCTGTAGTTCATGTAGAACGTAGCCTGGGATATTGTCAGGTCCCATGGATGCTGTGTTCTTGGCTTTGGACAGTGTGTTTTTTACCTGTGCAGCCGTGATTACAGGAACTTTGCATTCTTCCAGTATAGAGATGGGCCCTCTAGGGGGTGAGAGGGGTGTTAAAGTTAGCACTGAACCTATCTGCCAGGATGTTGGCAATATCAGTTGGTTCTGTATATTTAGTGCCATTGTGCTGTAACTCAGAGCAGAGCTGAGTGTTGCCATTGAGATTCTTGACATAGCTATAGAATGCTTTGTGGTTGTATTTAGAGTCAGTGGCAATTTTGTTTTCGTAACTAGCTTTGGAGGATTTTATGAGGGATCTCAGCTTCTTACTGAGGTTGACCAGGGAGTTCCTCCAGTCATGAGATTTTACTCTTTTTTGCAACAGTTTCTTTCTTCTGTTATAGAGTTTGTTTATGGCAGAGGACCACCATATTGTCTTCCTTTTTTTGGAGGATAGCATCTTGGTTCTATTAGGGATAGCATGATCCATGCACTCGTGTAAATGCTTATAAAGTGCATTTGTGTAGGATTCAGCAGTCGTACCTCTATTGTCCATCTATATGGTTGTCATGAAGTTTGCCACTTCTGTCTTAAGAAGTGTAAAGTTGGCTTTGGAGACGTTTTTTACGGTGATTTCACTAATTGGGGGTGGGGCGGGATGTGGATGTCTAGGGTGTTTAGCTTGTGGTCGGATCTGACCAAAGAGCAATTGTCCTCTGGTGTGGAACACCGGTTGCCCATGTTGGTAATGACCAGGTCTAGGATATTGCTGCCCCTGGTGGGGGTGTGAATAAGTTGATCCAAGGCATTGGAATTTATGAATTACAGAAAATGTTGAGCAAAAGTTTTGGTACATGAGTAGTTTTCCCAGTTAATGATGGGGTAGTTGAAATCACCCATTATTAGGTTGTTGGAGTGCACCATAATACTTTCCAGTGTATCAAGAGATGAGGAGTGGGAATCCTGGGGCATGGTTGGGGGTCTGCATCAAGCTAAAATTTGGATTGTGGTCTTGCCCAGAGTTAGTTGCACTTGGATAATCTCGGATGCATTATGCTGTGCAACTAGCCTGGAGGTGTGGCTATCCTTAATGAATATGGACACGCCTCCACCTTTAGTGCTTCATTCCAGGTTAGGTGGCCAAAAGGTGTGGTATGAATTATAGCCTGGTAATGCAGAGGTGCTCTCTGGAGCTTTGAGCCAGGTCTCTGTCACTGCACAGATGTCGATGTTCCCATTTTAAGGAGTGCCTCAAGTGAGTGCATTTTGAGGTTTAGACTTCTAGCATTGAGTAGCATTACCCTCAGATTTTGCTTGCTTGTACCTGTTATGGTGGTAAATTTGTCATTTGAACCTTGCCTAAAAAAGGCACTATAGGGGTGGCAAGAGCCTTTGCCAGTATCCGGAATCCCAAGGGCGACAGGGGCAGGCCATCTCTGATCTAACATCATCTGATGTTAGTCGATATGGCCGTGCCTGATCATGCTCCCACAGTGGCCCTACTTCCACTGCTCTGTCAGTGGATGAGGTATCCACACCCAGACATAGCAGGTCATGGGGTCATGGTCCTGGATGTACTACTAAAGAGAGCTCATCCAGCAGACATTAGTCATGTTCAGGTAGCAGCAGTACATCTGACAGTATGTCTGGATGTGCCAATGCAACTCCTGGCAGATCCAGTTCTCAGGCTTGAGGACAATAACAATGAACTGTCCCTCTACCATGCATGGCTCACACCTGCCCAATATAACAGGACATAGAGCTAGCACAGTGCTTGACTGTGTCCTTGCAGACACTCACACATGCATTTCACCTGGAGTCTCCTTACAGACACACACACATAGTTAAATGGGTCAGTTGTGAGGCTTAAAGCTCATTCTGTCAAAGTGGCCATTTGAAACTTTATCCACATATCTGCCTGTTTCTCTTACTTGCTTATATACTCACTACCTTTTGTGTCAGCATAGGCCTCCTGCCCCCGCCCACATCCAAAATACCCTGTGCAAATGATAACTGTGCTATAGCCTTGTTTTCTGTCTTTTGGATTCAAGGATGCATAAGTCATTTGTCTGATGCTCAGGGTATAAAGCTGACTTAGTGCCTAGCATATCTGTTTTTGTGATGCTGTCTGACAAATTGTACTGCTTTCTTACAGGTTTTTATAATGTGTACATCTCTGCCAAACTGTTAGACCAACAAAGCTGGACCAAGCCATAAATAAAAGTATGACAAAAGCCCAACAATGGGGAGAGTTTTTAAACATTGTGGTCTTACAAACTTAGACAATTGATGGAATAACTTGTTTTGCAATTCTATTTTTATGTTTGTTCTGAGGAATGTGAAGTCTAAAATTGAAATGTGTGTCATAATTTTCTAACTTCACTTTTTAATGATTTTCCATTACAAACATATGAGTAGAAAATCTGCACATTTTAGATGTAAGATCTATTACTTGATAGAGGACACGTGTATCAGTGCTGTCGCATCTTGATGTAATTGCTTTAAAAATCATCCACCTTATACTTACATTACTAAGTAACAGTATGCAAGAATACGCCATTCATTTGTATTCTCAGACATTTATTTATTTTTTATTCCAGGTTCAACACTTCCCTTGGAAATCCAGCAGTTGCAAGAGTTTTAGTTTAGGGCTGACTCTTATGCTAGCAGTACACAGCCATTACATGGGTAAGTAAATGTTGTGAGTGTTGCCTGGCATCAATGTTACTGTATGTATGTGCGTAGGATTAATGTTTTAGCCCCTTAGGTGGTAATTGTGTGTGCTATCCACTGCTACTTGGCCAGTGTAAGGCTATATTGTGCACATCTACATCTGTCTACACCCACAGTGGCTGCTTGTTTCCCCTCTGGTTCCTCACCTGCGTGTGGCTGTGGTGACTTTGCCAGTGGTGGTGGGATGTGTGACCCTTCCCCTTGCAGTTCCTGCTGAAGCTGTTTTCTCAGGATAATGTTGTGGAGCATGGCACAGACAGTGAATATTTCAGCAAATGTATAGGGATTGTACTGCAAGGATCCCCAGATGTATCTGGGCACCAGAACCATAACTTCAGCAGCCCAAACACACGCTCTGTGATATTTCTTGTTTCAGCATCTGCCCCATTATAGCATTCTTCATTTGGTGCATGTGCATTTCTGATGGGAGTCATTAGCCATGGTTCCATTGCATAACCTCCAGCCCCCAGTAAATGACCCTGTGGGATTTCCCCTGTAGTAAACATCTCATAGTGTTGAGAGTTGTGCAAGATATGTGAGTCATGATAACTGCCTAGGCTGTCAGCGTACACATTCAGAATGATTCTCTTAGCATTACAAATGACCTGGCAGTTAACAGAGTGGTAGCTCTTTCTATTTATGTACACCCTTCCCTGTTCCCTAGGTGGTGCTTTGATTTCTACATGTGTACAATTAATGGCACCCAGGACTTCAGTATAGTGTGCTACAGGGTAGAACTCTTGCATGGTTCTGGCTCTGTCCTCAGCAGTATTGGGAAAATATATGTGCTCACTGGCATGTTGTAGCATAACATTCAGAAACTGATGGAGGATCCTGGATGCTGATGCCTGTGACACCCCCAGCATATCCCTTGTTGGTGTCTGGAAGGTTCCTCTAGCTAAACATCTAACTGCTGCACATACCTTAGTCTCCACTGGTATTAGTTCCTTTCAGTTTGCCCTTGCTCTCAGTTGAGAACAATAGAGGTTCATAGGTTCATAGGTTGGTACTAGGCTATTGACCCTAGGGCCTATACAAGCCTAGCCATAACAATTCCCTGGCTATTTCTTTCCACAGTATTTACTTCCCTGAGCCCCTGTCTAGCAGGGCAACTGACGTGATCCCCGGGGTGAATTTCCTATCTCCCATCCAATCATCAAGGTTTCTTTTGAAGAGGGCCAAAGAGGCACTGCTTGACATGTATGGGCAGTCTATTCCAGAGTCTGGGTAGTCTCTGGGTCAGGAACATATCCCTCCAGCATGATTTGTTCATTGTGATGACAAGGTTTAGATCCCTGGAGCGTGTGTCTCTGAGGGATTGGGATTTTTTAAGGGTAACATGTCTAACAGCTCTGGTATGACATGGCCTTGTATATTAAGAAGAGATCTCCTCAGAGTAGACAATATGTGACAGAGTATAGGTAGAGTTTTTTTTAGATGATCAGCATAGGGCATCTGCTTTAGGCCTGTGATTCTTTTAGTGAGGTATTTCTGCAGTCTTTCCAGTTGTTGCAGATATCTTGAGAGATACATACCAAACAGGGTGTTGTGTTCTATAATGGGTCTAATGAGGGATGAGTACAGTGGGACAATTTCCTCCTTTTTTCTGGATGAAAAGCCTTTAGTAATGAGGTGTGCCACATAGAAGAATTTCCTGAGTGTTGTGGCGATGTGGTTATCGAAGGTGAGACCACTGCCCACCTGTGTCCCTAAGTCTCTTATCACACTTTCTGTGTTTAGTGTACTGCCACCTATGTGGTAATTCATAGGTATATGTTTTTTCCCAAAGGGGATAACTTTACATTTCTTGGCATTGATCTTGAGCCCATGGCTCTTGCATCAGGCAACTGTTTCTGTAAGGCCCTTTTGTAGAATATCCACATCATTTGGGGATTCAATAATGGCTCCCAGTTTGAAGTCATCTGCAAACTTTGTTAGGCTGAGTCCCATAGTGTTGGCCTGTATGCCAGAGAAGAAGATGCCAAACAAGAGCGGTCCCAGGACTGTACCCTGAGGTACTGCACTTGTCACTTGTCTGGAGCTGGATGGAGGTTGCAGAGTTACTGCAGTTTGTCTCTATCTACCCTGTAGTGCTCTATAATTTCCATCTCATGCAGATTATGAAAAGTTAAATGGGGTCCAAAAACCCTTCCCCTTCTTGGCCATGGTCTATCAGCAGCAGCAGCAGCATAGACATGGGCCTGCTGCACATGCACATGAATAATCATAAGATCATGGGATCATACGAAAATACTAGGCTAATGGCCCCTGGGCCCTTACAAGCCTAGTCAAGTTCAACCCATGTTCCCAAGTGTGTCTGGTTCAAGCAGACACTAAAATCAGCACCTATTGCCCCTGTCCAAGAGGGACACAGGTGGAACCCCGGGAGTGAATTTCCAGTTACCCATCCAATCATCCAAATTACACTTAAATAGGGCCAACGAGGGGCTTTGCTTAACATGAATCGGAAGCTTGTTCCAAAAGTGAGACAACCTCTGTGAGATAAATCTGTCTCTCCATCAAGTTCTGTTGATATCACATACCAGGTTAGGGTCCTTTGACCGAGTGACCCGTATTCCATTTGACTTGTAAATGTGCAGCATTTCCATTAAAGCTGGGTAAGAGATTGCTCTGTATGCAAGGCACAGCTCACCTCTGAGCAGTCTGTATGACACAGAGTAAAGTAACAATGATTCTAATCTGTCCACATAAGACAGATCGTGAAGACTCTGAATTTTCTTTGTAAGGACCCTTTATGGTCTCTCCAATTGTTGCAGGTATTTGGAAAGGAACTTACCTAAGAGAGCATTGTGCTCTACTATTGGCCTGATGAGGAAAGAGTACAGGGGGGTTATAGCTTTTTCTGGAGGCAATGCCCTTACTTATCAGATGAGCAATTTAAAATGCCCTTCTTACCACTGTGGAGACATGTTGATTGAAGTTAAGGTTGCTGTCAACCTGTGTCCAGAGCTTTCACCACCGACTGTGTGCTTAGAGTATTACTTTTGATGTGGTAGTTTGCAGGAACATCACATTTGCCAAAGGGGATGATAATGCATTTTTTGGATTAAGTTTAAGACCATAATTTTGGCAAAAGTCATTAGTCTGCGTAAAACCTTCTTGCAGGATGTTGTCATTGCTAGTGGATTCAATGATCATTCCCAGTTTGCAGCCACTAGCAAAGTTTGTCAGCCACAGTCCTTTAGTTTTAGCCTGTACTTCAGAGAAGTAGAATCCAAATGGTAGAGGTCGCAGAACTGATTCCTGTTACGGGTCTGCTTGAAGAGGTGGAGTCCCCTATTTTGACCATATATGTTGTATCAGTGAGCCAGTTTGCAACCTACCTGACAATATATAGGTTCATAGGTTGGTACTAGGCTATCAGCCCTAGGGCCTATACAAGCCTAGCCATAACAATTCCCTGGCTATTTCTTCCCATACTATTTACTTCCCTGGACCCCTGTCTAGCAGGGCAACTGGGTACTGGGTGAGCTTATCAATGATGCCTGACTAGGGGATTGTGTCAAAGGCTCACCAAACCACAAAGAAACAGAAAATCACACCAAACTACCAAGCCAGTGAAGGAACACAACTAGTCTTGTATTAGACAATTTACTAAAACTCACTCTAGTGCCTCGGCATAAACCAGCCTTCAAGGAGTAACAAAATAATCATCACATAACACACACACACACACACACACACACACACACACACATATATATATATATATATATATATATATATATATATATATATATACATATACATACACACACACACACATATATATATATATATATATACATATACATATATATATATATATATATATATATATATATATATATATATATATATATATATATATATATGGGTCTACCTGACAACACCGACGCTAAAACACTAAAACACAGACAACGAAATCACTGACACCATAAAACCAAAAGTTCAGAAACACGAAATGTCACATACCTGACAAACCACAATCCCGACACTCAACAAACAAAACAAATCCACTGTCCAAAAAGCACACACACAACACAAGCACACCAAAAATCTTACAAACCTACACTGAACCTTACATACACAATTATCTATGCACTAATCTTAACCCAAACCCTAACCCTAAGGTCCGTCACTTTCGCACACTCACCTAACCCATGCCCTAACCCTAACTCACTTAACCCGCCCCTATCCCTAACGTCTGTCACTAATCGCACACTCACCTGACCCGCGCCCTAATCCTAACTCACTTAACCAACCCCTAACCCTACAGACTGTCGCTATCACACATTTACCTTACCCGCACCCTAACCCTGACGTCCGTCACTACCTCATACTTGCCCACTAGCGCTTGTTTGACCTGTCGGTGTTCTCAGCGTCGGGATTCTCAACTGTCGGTCATCTTCATTGTCGATCTTCCGGTGTCTGTCTTCTTGCCGTTGGCGTTTCAAGCTTTTGGTGTTATCAGGCAGACCTATATAAATATATATATATATATATACATATATATATATATATATATATATATATATATATATATATATATATATATATATATATATATATATATATATATATATATATATATATACATACACACACACACACACACACACACACACACACACACACACACACACACACACACACACAATCAATTACACTTCAGTTGCATTCATTATTCAAGCCTCCTGGAGACAGTGTATTAAACTTTAAAATATATAATGTTTCTTTATACAGCAACTTCTTTTTTACAATCCCCTCATTTGTATCTATAATTTGTTCCAAAATACAAGCTCTCAGTAAAGAAGGATCACTATTTTGGCAAGAATAAAAATGTAAAGCTACAGACCTTATAACATTTTTATTTTTTATATCTCTAACATGCTCCTGAAGTTGTAACTTAAAAACTCTTCTTGTTTTCTCTATATAAAACAAATTACAGGGGCAGGATAATGCATATATTACGGATTTAGTGATACATGTATATACAGATGTAGAACAAAATCTAACACCATTAATTTTTTCAAAGCATTTAGTTATATTAGAACAAACTGAACACATTCCACAAGGGAAGGTGTCACAAACAACAGGGTCTACATTTAAATTTTCACCTGGTTGTATAAACCTTTTATGTACCAACATAGCTTTAATGTGTCTGCTTCTTTTAAATGAAATACATGGAACTCTATAACCTATATACGTTTTTCACACCTTCCATATTAATTAAATAGGGCCAATAATATTTAATAACATCAATAATTTTATGACTCAAAATATTGTAAATTGTCACAAAATAAACATTTCTACCAGCATGCAGTGTGTTAGCCTCCCTGTTAATGATTTTCCTTTTAACTAGGGGCTCATTGCAGGCTGAATAAAGATCTACTAGTTTCTGTAAGGAATTCAAAATAACCCTTTCATCATACCCTCTCTGTATAAAAGTAACACAGTTATTTAAAATTTCTTTCTCTACAATGGTTTCATCATTACATAATCTACTTACCCTTAAAAGCTCATTGGTTTATGCCGAGGTGCTAGAGTGAGTTTTATTAAATTTGTCTAATACAAGACCTGTGGTGTTCCTTCACTGGCTTGGTAGTTTGGTGTGATTGTGTCAAAGGTCTTGGCTAAGTCTAATTAAGCCATACACACAGATTTGCCCTAAACTAGGGCTTTGGTGACTGTCTAGAAGAAGTACACCAAGTTTAACAGGCATGATATCCACTTGACAAAGCTAAAGTGGGTGGGGTCAAGCATATGGAGTGTTCCTATATCTTTGTTAATAAGGTCCATGATGATTCATTCCATTGCTTTGCAGTTAAAGTTGGTCAGGCTAATGGGTCTATAGTTCCTGGCGTCCATTTATGCACTCCCTTTGTGCAAAAGAATGACGGTAGCTGTTTTCTGTTCCACTGAGATGAAGCCAGTGCTTAAGCTGTGATTGAAAAATGTGCCCAATGGTAATGCTAATTCCTGTTTTAACTCATGTAGAACACACCCCAGGATGTTATCTGGTCCCATAGAGGCTGTGTTTATGGCCTTGGAGAGGACATTTAAGACCTGCTCCTCGAAGATGCAGGGTGGGGGGCAGGTGTTAGACATGCTTTGGGGTATATGTGGCGGGGACAGGGGAGTAAAGTTTTCACTGAACCTGTCACCCAGCAAGTTTGCTATATCCACAGGTTCTATATATGTAGTACCATTAACTATGAATTCATTGCAAATCTGGGCCTTACCTTTGAGGTTACAGATGCAACTAAAGAACCCCTTGTGGTTATCCTTAGTGAGGGAAGCTAATATGGATTCATAGTTTGCTTTGGAGGACTACACTAGGAGTGTTATTTGCTTGTTTAAGTTGAGGAGGGACTGTTTCCACTTTTGAGACCATTCCATCCTATTCTTAGACAGCAATTTCTTTCTCTTATTGTATAGCCTATTAATGGCAGTTGTCCACCAGGCAGGTTTGTTTTTCTTTGAAGATCTTGCTTTAGTTCTATCAGGTATGGCAGAATCAATACAATTGTACAGGTGCTTGTATGAAGTACTGGTGTATTACTCAGCATAGGTGTCTATTCCATTAGTGGGGGAGGGGCTATGAAGTTATTTATGCTATCACATAAGAGGTTGTAATTGGCCTTGGAGAGGTTTTTTAGTCTAGTTGTTGCCAAGCGTAGGGTTCTTGTGTTATAGTTACTTCTAGTGAGACTGATTTGTGGTCAGATCTCACCAATGATGGCTACACACTGGAGGTGGTGCACTAGTCCCCCATGCTAAGTACCTGGTCCAGGATGTTTGAGCCCCTTGTGAGTATGTCAACCAGCTGTTGTCCAGGAACCTTTGGCCAAGTGAGTTAGAACACATATAATTTACCCAGTCTATGGGCAGGTAATTAAAGTCATCCAAAACCAGGGTGTTTGGTTGTATCTTGATTGACTCAAGTAGATCCAAGTAGGCTGAGGGGATGTCCTGATTCATGGAGGGGGTCCTATATCTGGCAGTAACCTGAAGAGGGCCTTGCCTACAGTGAATTGCACCTGAAGTAATTCAAAGGAATCGTGCTGTTTAACCAATCTAGAGGTGTATTTATCTTTATTAAATATTGATACACCACCCCCTTTAATTCTCACACCTTCAGTTCATGGTCTAAACATGTGGAAGGAAATGTAACCTGGTATAGCTGAGGTGGTCTCTGCAGCCATAAACCATGTCTCAGTGACTGCACAAATGTCAGTATCTTCCAGAGTGGTTTAGACTCCTAGCATTTAGCAGCATAACCTTGAGGTTGTTTTTAGGGGTATTTTTACATCGGGAAATTTGTTCTTGTGACATTGTTTAAGAAAGGCACTATAGGGATGACAAGAGCCTTAGCCAATAACCAAAATCCCAGGGGTGATAGATGAAGACCATCTCTGCTAAAGCATCAGGGTCTGTCAACCATGTTATCCCAGGCTGACAGATACTGGATCCCTTTCGAATGATAACAGAAACTAAGCCAATTCTTGAAGTTAATCATGTTTTGTCTGCACTGAGGGATTATCACAGGTAAAGGTAAAATGTTGCTTAAGAATATGGATATACCTGCCTGAGACACATAATCAGAGAGCTCAGTCATGTCTCTCTTCATATAGTCCAGTGAGGCACATCCACTGCTTTTTTTGGAGGACTGTGTGTCTACGTAAAATGCCATTAATGTTATTCACCTATATGAATCATCCTAATGTCTGATTCATGTCTAAACACAGGTTACTACAATTACTATATGCCAGTTTGGACCATGTTTATTAATATGGTGACCTGTCTTCTAATGAACTGCGAACATTTCACAATGAATGCATAAAACAGCAAACGAAAGATAAAGCATAGACATTTGTCTGAAACCAGCAATTCATATAGGGAATAAGACAAGTCCTGCCCAAATTCTCCATGTTGGGGGTTCATACAACACACCACACTCTATGTGACAATGTAATCAATCACATCTGAGATTTGCCTTACTTGGAGAAAAGATAAATTCTTTCTTTCTCATAAAAATCAAGTATTTGCCTTTCTCCTATCTCCTTTATTCAAATCTTCAGCTTCCAAACTCACATAGGAAAAAAAAAAAGAGAAAAATTAACTCACTGCTCTTCTGAGCCACAAACATCACCCTCTTCTAACTGCTCCAACCAGAACTCCAAAAGGCAGAGGTGTTCTTCTGGCCCAACTTGAATATGGACTTCCCATAGCAGATAAGAAAATCATATTCACACTGCAATGCATCAATAACAAAATATATTTTACCACAAACTCCCCTTCAGTTGCCAGCACCATGGCATAAATGAGGGATAAAGCTCAGACTATGACGCAGGTGGCCCAGGTTCAATTAGCAGCTCAGGTGTCTCAGGCACTGGCAAGGGAGAATGGGCATGCCTGTCTTGGGAAGGAAACATGGAGGGAGGGACATGTGCATGGAGCACACAGTGGGATTAGATTTCTGTGGCAGAGGCCAAGGAAACAACCATGTAAGTGCTTCATTGAGATGGGTGGAGCAGGTTTCCAATATCAGCCCCTTGCAGAAGTGAGTGGATCAGCACAGTCTGCCAAATGCATGTTCCACTCACAAGATGCTGCTGTGGACATCTGAAGGAGGGAGAAAAAAGTAGGAAACATACCCCCAAAGGAGTATGATGTGGACCTGGAATGCCTTGATCTCCTTACTAGCCCTGACTTTTAATGGGAGGCCAGGAGAGGTAGACAGACCCAGAAAATGAGAAGCACTGGGGTCCACTGATGATCAGCTTCTGGGAATAAAAAGAGGCATAAAAACTCTGTCACTTGAACATCACCACATCACCATTTCCAAAGCTAATTGGTTAACTATTAAATACAGATCTGACTTGGTTCACTCATAATTAAACTCCTATAACCTGATGTTCCCACCTTTTACAGCTAACCCCCAAACAAAAAACACCTCACAACCTTAGGGGTACTTCATAATCAACACTAGTCCCGTAGACCCCACACTCCAGATTCTACTGTGCAGACTCTTCATTCTCGATTGTTGCACCTTATCCCTGGGAGTCCCTACCTGCTTACCTACAATACATCTCTTCTTACTCTATATTCCAGACACAGTACAGAAATGATTTCTTCATCATATCACAATGTAATTACTTCTTGAATGTCAACATCATCTAACTCCCTACTCCCACTAGTATCTGTTAATCCTTCTTCTCTTTATTTTACTCCGTTCTTCACATTCTAACCCCCATTTCTGTTACAATACTTTTGTAAAATCTTACAACCTGTATGCCATACCAACTTCTTTTATCTCTTGTATTCACTGATGTTCCATTCCACTGATTACTCCAGTGCTTTATGTAAAATATTTTCAAAAACTTTACTACAAGACTGTTAACAATTAATGCACTTTACAATTATGTATTGCATACAGCCATTGCATTTCTCTGATGTTTGTAAATAATACTGTATAAAATGTATTGTAGAGTATAGTACTCTATAAAATTTATTTTCTGTGATGTATTTACCCATGCTGTGTCTGAAAATAGTCAGTTGTGGTTAGTGTTTCACCCCAGTAAATAAACTTAATAAATAAAATAAATATAAATAAAATAAATATAATGAAATCACATCTCCGGCTGTCTAGAATATTACTAAGACTAAATGTATAATTTTGTTTCCATTTCTAGCAGTGGAATAAACAAAGAGGGAATAGGCTTTTAAAGTTTAAGCACAGAACTAATATCAAAATGTGAAAAGGGAAATGAAGGGGGTAGAATTTAAAGAAAAGCCCAGTATGCTTGGTTTATACAAAATGGGTAACAAACAATGAAGGGTGATAGGAAATAAACATGCTACAGTCAGTGGCAAGACAGCTGTGTAGAATAGGGGAACAATGACAGTAGGAAGAGGAAGAGGTACCATACATGTAACAGCTAAAATGGAGACAGTATAGGTCTTAGGGCAGATTGATCCTAGAGTGCACTGCTGGAGAATAGGGGAGTAGACTGTCAAATGAGGGGTACTAGCTTATGTGACATAGAAGGCAGAATGGTTTATGCAGGAGAATGAGAGAGTGAACTCCACAGGAGTTATCGAGAGACTCCGGAAGGTTCAGACTATAGACTTATTTTCAGTAGTATCTTTATATGCCTGCATCTTAATGCATGTGCAAGCTTTCTTGTTCACCTAACTTGTCCCACCTCCCTATAAGTGCCACCAGTGATATTTATATATTCTGCATGGTTCTCATTGGGGACAATCATTTACAAGAAAATCCTCTGCCTATCCCCCACTGAAAAGAAAAATCTACAGATATTCAGTTCAATACTGCTCTTTCTGGATGACCCCATGAATTCCTGGACCATTTCACAAACTTGGACTTAAATTTTGTTTTTTTAATTTTTGATCAAAGTGGTATTAACATACAGGTTTTGTCAGTATAAAATGTCAAGCTCCTACTCAAAATTATGCTTAAAACTTTCAAATTATTGCTAAATTTTACGTACTGACATTAACACATGCAAACATGTTGGCAAAAAAGTTAGTCTGCTATCTATGGCCATTTGTTGCAGAAATGTTTAATTCATGCAGTTGTTCCTCTCATTCCCTTTCTCTTCACCCTATATCTTTTCACTCTTCCTAAATCCCCTTCTTTTGCCCATCATCCCTTTTGACAGCCTGTTTTACACTTCCACTCTGCCCCTTATGAAGTATTGTTTCATGTTGTATTTAATTGATTTCTGTCTGCCTGCTCCTTATGCCTCTTCTTGCTTACGATCTTCTTCCTCATGGTATCAGTCCTTCACTTGGTCCACTTCTTAACCTTTGCACCCATACAATATCACTTATTCTATGCCTTTAGCATGCATATACATGATATAGCCTTTCCTCATAACTCAACCCTTCCATCCATCTTATGATTCATTACACCTTCCTTTGTACCCTCTTTAGCACTTTTATCTCCTATTACCCGAACAATCATCAAAAATGCACACAGCACTGATGTGCTTTTGTACATATGCTGTAAAAAGGGAGTTTTATCTCTTCATCTCTTGGTTGCACCAGCCTTATTATAGGTTCATAGTTTCCTATCTAGGTACTAGGCTATCAGCCCAAGGGCCTACGTAAGACTAGCCAACAAGGTTCCCTGGCTTACGCCACCCAAGAAAGTTATTTTCCTGTGCCACTGTCGAGCAGAGACACAGAAATGATCCCTGGGGAGTATTTCCTATTTCCCATCCACTCATCAAGATTTTTCTTGAAGAGTGCTAATGAAGAACTTTGCTTGACATAGATGAGTAGCCTTTTCCAGAGTATGGGAAGTCTCTGAGACAGGAATCTATCCCTCCAGCATGTTCTGTTTATTGTGGTGACAAGGTTTAGGTCCCTAGAGCATGTAACTCAGAGGGATTGGGATTTCTTTAGGTGTAACATGTCCAACAGCTCTGGGTTTGACATAGCTTTATATGTTAGGCAGAGATCACCTCAGAGTAGACAATATGCTATGGAGTAAAGCTGAAGATTTTTGAGATGGTCAGTGTAGGGCATTTGTTTGAGGCCAGTAATCCTCTTTTTGAGGTACTTCTGTGGCCTTTCCAGCTGCTGCAGATGTCTTGTGATGTATATTCCAAAAGGGGAGATGTACTCTATAATGGGTCTAATGAGTGTCAAGTAGAGGGGAACAATGACCTCTTTTTCCTGGATGAGAACTCTTTTATGATGAAGTGTGCCAGTAGAAGCACTTCCTGACTACTGTGGCGATTTGACTATCAAAGGAGAGACTACTGTCCACCTGGGTCCCAAGTTCTCTTATCACACATTCAGTGTTAAGTAGATTGCTGCCTATGTGGTAGTTCATGGGTACAGAGTTTTTACCAAAGGAGATGACACTGCACTTTTTGGCATTGAGCTTGAGGCCATGGCTCTGACACCAGGCATCTGTCTCATCGAGGCCCTTCTGTAGGATGTCCACATCATTTGGGGACTTGACTATGGCACCTAGTTTGCAGTCATCTGCGAACTTCATTAGCCAGAGGCCTTCTGTGTTAGCCTGTACTTAAGAGAAGTAGATACCAAACAGGAGAGGTCCCAGGACTGAACCCTGTGATACTCCACTTGTCACTGGTTTGAGGTCAGAAGTTAGATTTGGAGTCTGCAACTTTTACAGCGTGGGTTCTGTCAGTGAGCCAGTTGGCAACCCATCTTGTGACGTAGGGATTTATACCTAGTTTAGTGAGTTTAGCTATAATTCCAGAATGGGGATGGTGTTGAAAGCCTTGGCAAGGTCAAGATAGGCTGTGGGAACCACCTTACCCTCATCTATGGCTTTGGTGACTGTCTGAAAGAAGGTTCAGGAGGCATGATCTGCCTTTCACAAACCCAAACTGGGTGGGATCCAGAGTTTGGAGGCTACCAATTTCTTTGTTTATGAGTTCCATGATGATACATTCCATGGCCTTGCAGACCAGGCTTGTCAGGCTAATAGGGCGATAGTTCCCAGGAACAGTGGTGGCTCCGCCTTTGTGGAGTGGAATAACTGTTGCTGTATGCCATTCAGTGGGCATAAAGCCTGATGTGAGGCTATTATTGAACATGGTGCTTAGGTGGGGAGCCAGTTCATTCTGAAGTTCATACAAAACGCAGCCTCGGATGTTGTCCAGACCCATGGATGCTGTGTTTTTCGCTTTAGAGAGTGCAGCTCTTACCTGCATAGTTGTGATTACAGGGACTCTGCATTCTTCCTGTATAGATATGGGCCCTTTAGGGGCTGAGGGGGGTAAAGTTAGCACTGAACCTATCTGTCAGGATGTTGGCAATATCGGTTGGTTCAGTAATTTTTGTGCCATTGTGCTGTAAGTCAGAGCAGAGCTAGGTGTTGCCATCAAGATTCTTTTTTTTTTAAACAAGTTTATTATTTTTAACATACAAGTAAATATCATAACAATTTTATACAAGTAATTGAAATAGAAATGGTTATAACATTCAATAAAATAACCAAAATATTTACAAAGACATCCACTACAATCAAATCAATTAATTAAACTAAAATACCATGCTATTGAAGTTAAGATTTTTTTAACAAATTTTGTAGGTTATCCCATATAACATAATAAGATTTCTTTTAGTAGTTCCTGATTTTATAGTCATCAATTCCATATGGCACACTACAGTCATAACATTTTTAAATTCATTAAAAGAAGGAGGTGTATCTGAAATCCAATTTCTGGTTATTATTTTTCTAGCCACTGCTAGAATAGACCATAACAAGGGAAGCTTCAGAAGTAGATGACAAAAGCATACCACGTGTATACTTTATAGGGAATATAATAAAATTCCATTCCTTATACTTAGGATGCATGAATATAAAATTACGATAACTAATAATAATGTTTAATGGATAACTAACTATATATTTTGGTGTAATAGGTAAAGTGCAAAATTCTTTTAGTAACCATAGCATGGAATTATTTACAATCATATTTTTATGTGTTAAAGAGATTTTCATGAAGTGAACACTAATTAGTTCCCAGTAATCTTTCCATTTTGCAACATATGACTGATCTATTAACAAAGTAATAACTTTTATAGTAGAAGAGATAGTATATAAGTTAAAGTCTGGAAAAGAAATGCCCCCTTGAGACCAGCTATTGGTATGTTTCTTTAATGCAGTCCTAGGTCTATTAGGTGCCCATAGGAAGTTTAACATTAATGTATTCAATTTCTTGATAATTATTTTTGTAGGTGGGAGTATTATTGATTGTATTAAATATAATATCTTGGGGAATATTATCATTTTAATAATTGTAAGTCTCTCTTCCATAGTAAAAAACATATTATTCCAGTTATTAAAAGGATTTTGTATATTAAGATGACAGGTATTATAATTATTATGTATAATAGATTTGATATCTTTAGTTAATATTATACCTAGATAAGTTATCTGACCTGAATTGGGTATATATTTACTAAAATCACTAATGAGAACATTTTTTCGTGTATATATAGGTAGTATTTTAGTTTTTTCTTCATTGAATATTAAACCAGAAATATTTTTAAAACTCATCATTTTATCAAATAGGGACTGCATAGAGGAATTAGATCCTGCTGATGTAATTAGAACATCATCCGCAAAAAGTTGAATTTTAGATGTTGTATTTTCATCTATTTCAAATCCCTCTATATCAGTACTGTTTCTGATCAGATTAGCCCAAGGCTCCATTATTAAAGTAAATAATAGTGGAGAAAGTGGACACCCTTGTTTTGTACCTTTTAAGATGGGTATTCTTTGTGAGACATATGTTCCTATCTTAATATAAGCCAATGCACCTTTATATAGATGTTCAATTAGGTTTACAAATGCATCTGAGAAGTTTGTGCACTTTAGTAAGGTAAACAAATAGTCCCAACTTACTGAATCAAATGCTGAACTTATATCTAGACTAATAAGTGTTAAATCTTTCTTTCTCCTATTTGCAAAATCAATTAATGTTAGAGTCCTCCTAATATTGTCAAAAGTGTTTCTATTTACAATGAAGCCTGTCTGATCTACATCTATAATGCCTGGGATGATTGTCTTCAATCTATCAGCAAAAATACTCATAAACATTGTATAATCAACATTAAGTAATGAAATGGGTCGATATGAAGTGCATCTAGTTGGATCTTTATTGGGTTTTACAATTGGCGAAATAAATGTGTATTGCCAAGATGGGGGAGTTATTAGCTCATTTTGGGCCAAAATAAAAACCTTATGTATTAATGAGTATTTACTTTTAGAAAGAATTTTATATATCTCTGGTATAATACCATCATTACCTGGTGCTTTGTTTGATTTAAGCTTGTTTATTTGTGTAACAACCTCTGTATATGAAATACTTTTATCCAATAGTTTAGTTTGTTGTTTATTAAGTTTTTTATTCATATTTGTAGTTATAAATTCCTTTATTTTATCTATAGGTTCCATGTTAATGTTATTATGATTAATTTTGTGAAAGTGATTTCTAAATTCATCTAATATTTCTGGTAAACTAGAAACATTCTTCGTTTTCCTTAGAGAGAAAATTTCTTTAATATGATTTTGCTTATTCAACCTTTTTGTTTTATTTTTAAGTCTATGTAAGTATTTGGGGCTTATTGAGTAAGACAAAAGCTTGTATTTCTCTAAAGTTATTTTAACTTTATGAGTTAAAATTTCTTTGTATTTCTCATTTAGTTTGTTTATTTCTTCAATTACTTTTTTGTCCATAATATTTTCTTTATTATTATGCTTATAAGAGTCTAATTTACTTTGAATATTTAATAATTCCTTATCCCAAGATTTCCTTTTATTATTATACCATCTGATACTTTGTCCATATAGATATGATTTTAAAGCATCCCAAACATAAACAATGGAGACTTCAGATGTATTGTTTATTTCTAAAAAATGTTGCACTTCTGAAAGTATATAATCCTTATAGTCTTTTAGTTGAGTTAAATATGCTGGTATCCTTTTGATCTGAACATTGTAAGTACTTTTTATCATGAACTCAAAGACAATTGAATTATGATCTGATATAGGACACGAAATGATTTTAGAATTTATTAATTCTGTTACCATCTGGTTAGAAATAAAGACTCTATCTATTTTTGAATAAGTTTTATATCTGTTAGAAAAAAAGGTGTATGGTAATGATTTTGAGTCTATCTGATTATTGATATCATTTAAATGATAAGAATCAACAAAGTCCTTTAAATGTTTTGCATTAGATGTAATTTTCCTTTTTCCTATAGTAGTAGTATCTTTTTCATGTAGGATACAATTAAAGTCACCTGCTAAAATAATATCTCCTATAGAGAATGATATGATCTTATTAAGATGGTATTTCACTGTATTATTACCAATTCCTGGTATCCAATATACATTGATTAATGTATATGTCTTTCCATTAATTTGTATTGTAACCATACAGAACATTCTTTTATCATCTTCATAAGACTTAATAATTTTAGGTGTGGGCATACTTTTATTCCATAAAATAGCCACTCCTCTTTTTTTCTGAGTGTGCTCTGAACTAACTAATACTGTATATTTATTAGTGGCTAATTTATCAATATCCTTTTTCAAGAGATGTGTTTCTTGAAGGAATACTAAGTTAGCCTTGTGTAAATGAATGTATCTCATTAAGCTTTCCCTTTTACATGGATTGTTCAGTCCATTAATGTTTAAAGAAATTCCTTTTAGAGAAGTCATTTGGCATTTTTAAAACGTATAAAACTTATAATCAAAATAATAATTAACAAAATAAGTAATGTTATACCTCCTCCTTTATGTGTACCTTTAAATATAACTGTATTTATTGAAACTCTTATGGGATTTTGTATAAGCTTCAATTTTGTTTGTAGTGACAATGAGCTTACAAAATGTTTTGTGGATGTCAGAACTATATACAAACAACAATAAACAAAAAAAAAATAATATAAGGATTAAACCTTGCACCCAGCCTGGAGTTAAAAACTCCAACTTTGAGTAGCACATACTACTCAAGTTAACCCCCTACCCTAAGCAGCAGTACCTCAGCTGCCACCTTATCAATTTAATACTAGTTGTTATTAACTAAAATTAACATCATTCAATTAGATTATCTAGTAAGACAAAGCTAAACATTTGACAAATCAGCATCATATAAACAAATAGAAACTTTTAAAAACAATTCATACTTCTATATACATCTTATTTAATATAATACATTTATAATCAAATAGCATTCAAATAGACTTGATATTAGGAACCAAGAAAAGAGAGAGTAATAAAAGGAGTGTGTGAGAGAGAGAGAGAGAGAGAGAAAAAAAAAAATAAATAAAATAATGTACCTATTTTCTGTCATAGAAATGCAGTTAACAGCTTCTAATAGACTTAAACCACTTGCATCAAAGCTTTTTTCTCATGCTTATTATTGCCAGTAAAATAAAATATTTGTGTTTATAAAATTGATTACAAATCATACTGCATAACTATATAAATTCCCAAGTATACTTGCATTGTTGTGAAAAAAGCCATCTGTATTTTATATATCTGAACTGCTGCTTTAAAATATGTCACATGACAATTTCTTCTAAAATAAAATCATAATAATATTTATGCTTGTCAGTTAGATAAGTCAAATGAATTGTAGCATTGTATATGTTTAAATCATAAGTACATACATACAATAACATGTTGCAGTCAAGTAAACTTTCAAAAACATATGTATATATGTTTTACTTTCTGTGCCTTTTAAAGTATCACATTCGTTTACTAAGGGATACTAAATCATTTAAAATAGTTATAACTTTCATATTTTATATAGTATAACATAAATAAGTAAATAGTTATAAAAATAACTCACATTTAAATGTAATAGAGTTTATTTTCCATCGCAGAGTCGCATTTGCAGCAGTTCTACTTCCTGGTAGAGTGTTCTCCTTGAATCTGCGATGTGTCAGTGTGAATTCAGAGGTCAAAGTTCAAATTGACTGTATTCAGCTTCTCTGCGTGCATTCTGAGTGTTGAAGCTTTTAAAACAACTCGAGGACACTATTCACGAGGTAACCCACATCCCAAATTGTCTGCATTAACATTCTGGCAGGAATTTTAATAAATACAAGTGACTGACATTCATTTAGCAATATAAATGAGACTAAACAGAGCAAAACCTTCGCAAAGTAATTTATAAGTTATTACAGCCTCTATGACAGTGAAACTAAGCCCACAGTTATTAGTATACAACACAACTAATCTTTTAAGTCCCTATTCAATTTTTATACACATCTTATTATTTACTGTATCAGAATTATCAAAAGCATGTAAATGTACCTATATGAAAGAAAAAGAAAGAGAGAGAAAAGAAAAAAAAACAGAGAGTAGAAAATAAAAGAAAGTAAGAGAAGAGATAGAAAAAATAAAAAAGGAAGCTATAAAAAGTATCTACAGTGGAATATAACTTGCTGTATATATTAATAAAGATAGATATGAAACATATTATTTACTACCATTTACTTCTAGATATTAATAATTAAAGCATGACAAGTTATTTGTAAACAAGTATGAGCAATAGAATCATGGAAAAATAATTAACAACAGTATTTAAACAACATATATACATTTTTACAAGGAATTAATAAGTTATTATTCCACTTATCATATGTTCATTACATTTCTCTATCTACCCCCCCCCCCTTACTAAATGCATAATCTAAAAAGAATGTCATTATTTAAAATAAAAGAGAAAAAAAAAAAAAAAAAAAAAAGAAATGTATCTAATTACTAACCTTAAGTCTCTTTGGTCACAAAGAGAAACAGATTGATTGATAGCTTGTTATTAGTTCCTCAGATATTTTGACTATTTATAAAACAGAAACATTTTTTTTTACACAGAAAGTAACTTTGATTAAATCTTTTTCAGAACATTTGTGGCTTTCTGAAAATGCAGTAACTGTATTTAAAAAGATTAATAGTGAAAAAAAAAGGGAGAGAGAAAAAGAAAAAACATAGAACAAATCATTTGTTTTTTAGTCTTTTTTTCTTCTCTGAAGTCTTCCATGAAGCTTCTGTTGCCAACCTTTTTAATGAAGGACTAGCCCATTCCATTTCCTCTATTTTATCCAAAATCTTATTTTTTTTGATAAACAGCAATGCAGAGTCTAAGTCTTCAAAGATTCTAGGGCCATCAGGAAGAAAGATTTTTAGTTTGGCAGGAAACAGAAGGTAGGTTTTAAACTATGCTTTCTTAAGCTCTCATTAATGGCAGGAAAACTTTTCTTTTAGTTATTACCAAGGAAGAATAGTCATTGTCAAAACGCACAGTTGTCTCATTAATTTTAACAGGTGCTTTAGCCCAAGCAGTTTTAAGTGCCATCTCTTTATCAAAAGATGATAGAAATCTAACTATAACTGACCTAGGATATTTTTTGTTAGAGTTAGAATTAGATATAGATCTATGGGCTCTTTCGATACCAAAAGAAAAAGCTTCTGGTAAGTCTAAAGTTTTAGGGAGCCATGTATTTAAAAAAGAAGTAATATTGTTACCTTCAATATTTTCTGGCAGTCCAAAAATCCTAATGTTATTGCGCCTAGATCTATTTTCCAGGTCATCAAGTTTAGTTTGTAGATGTGTATTCTGTTTCAGCAAAAACTCAATGTTGATTTCTTCTTCTTGGATTCTATTCTCCATGTCATTTACAGTCTCTTCTATGCCTGTAATCTGGGTCTTCTGTTGTTGCAAGTCTATATGTAACAAGTCTATTTGTTTTGTAGTTTTTTCTATGAAGGTATCAATTTTAGTATCCAGTTTATCCATTTTGGCAGTAAGTTGCTGGATTGTAGATATCAGACACTGAAGTTCTTTCTTGATGCTGGAATCTTGAGAATTTGTCTTACTGGAACTCATTTCAAACAGAAAGGCTGACAGAAAAAATTTCCAAAGTGTTTTCTGACAGGAATATTATTAAAATTTTCTTTCTTTTTTTGATATTATTCAAGTAATAGATATTCCAAACGTATTTAGAAAGAAAATTACTTCAGAAATTAATTTTAAAAGTAATTATTTCCTGTCAGTGTTATGAAATTGGTGGAGCTGAAGAAATCTGCTGCTATCCTGTGTTCATCCTTGGCCACGCCCCATCCATCAAGATTCTTGACATAGCTATAGAATGCTTTTTGGTTGCCCTTAGAATTAGTGGTAATTTTGTTTTCATAGCTAGCTTTGGAGGATCTTATAAGGGATCTCAGCTTCTTACTGAGGCTGACTAGGGAGCTCCTCCACTAATGGGATTTTACTCTCTTTTGCAACAGTTTCTTCCTTCTGTTGTACAGTTTGCTTATGGCAGGGGACCACCAGATTGGCTTTCTTTTTTTGGAGGATAGCATCTTGGTTCTGTTTGGGATAGCATGATCCATGCACTCGTGTAAGTGCTTATAGAGTGCATTTGTGTAGGATTCAGCAGTTGTAACTGTACTGTCCATCTGCATGGGTGTCATGAAGTTCACCACTTCTGTCTTAAGAAGCATGAAGTTGGCTTTGGAGAATTTTTTTTACCATGGTTTCCTTAATGGGGGGTGGGGGCAGGATGTGGATATCAAGGGTGATTAGCTTATGGTCAGATCGGACCAATGAGGAGTTGACTTCAGGTGTGGAACACCGGTCACTCGTGTTGGTAATGACTAGGTCTAGGATATTGTTGCCCCTGGTGGGGGTGTGGATAAGATGATCCAGGGCATTGAAGTTTATGAATTCCAGAAAGCATTGAGTTAAAGAGTTGGTACATGAGTAGTTTTCCCAGTTAATGGTGGGGTAGCTGAAGTCACCCATTATTATGGTGTTTGGTTGAACCCTAATATTTTCCAGTACATCAAGAAAAGAGGAGTGGGAATCCTGGGACATGGTGGGGGACCTCTAGCAAGCTACAATTTGGATTGCAGTTTTGCCCAGAGTTAGTTGCACTTGGATAACCTCGGATGCATTATGCTGAGCAACTAGCCTGGAGGTGTGGATATCCTTAATGAATATGGACACACCTCCGCCTTTGGTGTTTTGGTCCAGGTTACATGGCCGAAAAGTGTGGTATGAGTTATAGCCTGGTAGTGCAGGGGTGCTCTCTGGAGCCTTGAACCAGGTTTCAGTCACTGCACAGATATCGATGTTCTCCATTTTAAGAAGTGCCTCGAGTGAGTGCATTTTGAGATTTAGACTTCTAGCATTGAGTAGCATTACCCTAAGTTTTTGCTTGCCTGTTCCTGTTACGGTGGTGAATTTGTCATTTGAACCTTACCTAAAATAGGCACTTTAGGGGCAGCAAGAGCCTTAGCTAGTATCCGGAATCCCAGGGGGGACAGATGCAGGCCATCTCTGGCAAAGCATCGTGGTCTGTCGACCATGTCATCCCAAGCAGACAGATACTGGATCCCCTTAGAATGACACCATAAACTTAGCCAATTGCTGAAGTCAATAATTTTGTCTTTGTACTGCGGTATCATTCTGGGTGATGGCAGAATGCTACTCAGGGCTAGGGTCATACCTGCCTGGGCTACAAGATCGGAGAGCTCTTCCATGTCTCTTTTCATGTAGTCCAGGGTGGTATGTCTCAGATCATTCACACCAACATGGACAATGACAGTGTCATATTTGTACTTGTTGTGGAGTGACCTGAGTGCTTGGGTTATGTGGCAGATCCTGGCACCCGACAGGCAGCTGACAGTAACCTTATCCTTGTTTAGCCTGGTGAGTGGGACATCAGTGTGCCTGACTATAGAGTCACCTATGACTAGTGCGTTGGGTATGTTGTTTTGCCTTATCGGCTGTGGTTGAGTGACACACTGAGTCTGTGGCTATGTGTCATTTGGGTTGTGTTGGGGGATGGAGGTTGCTTGCATTTCTGCTTTGGAGGTCTCTGTTGCTTAGACAGATTATTATTAAGAACCTCCACAAATGTTTTTGTGTTACTATGTGTGGATTTTGGTGGTGTAGATTTAGTGAGACTATGTGATGAGCGTGGTGTGGTGTAAATGTTTACCTTCGCCTCTTGACTGTCAAGTTCAGTCTTGGTTGGAGAGAGCTTTACCACCAGTTTGGCTAGATAAGTGTATCTCTCACAGGTTGTAGTGTTGGGTGGTAGGAGGAGAGGGTTGTCTGTGTACATGAGGTAATTTCTACATTGCCTCAAGATTCCCAGATTCATCAGATAGACAGGAGAGAACACTGGGAGCTGACCCCTGGACACACCTGAATAAAAAAACATTTTCCTCTAGATAAGTGAGGAAAGTGAGCACAAGAGCTGTTTTTCTCTAAGCAAGTGAGAAAAGTAAGTGCAAAAACTGTTTTCCTCTAGGTAATTAGGAAGGTTGAGTGCTATAGTAATTAGTAGCTTATTTAGTGCTTACAAGTTCTGAACAAGTGCTGAGCAAGAATAAGCAAATTTAAGTGCTAAAACTAAGAATCTGTATCTGCACTAGACAAGTTACAGGACAGAAACAAGTGCAAATGCAGGCTTTTAAATCAGAAAGTTAAGAGAGATGGAAAAGATTGCCCAAACGGCCAATAACTACAATTTCTGGGCCAGAACCACTCCTTATGTGGTAGACAGGTTACCTAGTACTTACCACTCCCACTGATAAGCTAGAAGGCTTCACTCCAACACAGAAAGGCTTGTTTGGGGGGGGGGGGGGGGCTCAGAAGCTTACATACAGTCCTAGATACAGCAAATCTGTATCTGGACTACACTAGTTACAGGAAAAGTAGGAAACAGGCTTACACTATTTTTTTTATTTATTTATTATTATTTTTTTACAGAAAAGTAGCTAAAACAACAGTAAAAACAATTCACATGCAGTGCAAGCTAGCACACTTGAGTATGCAGCAATATTAGACCAAACACAGTTTACAAAATGCAATTAAATTAAAAAGGACAAAAATCAAGTGCAGAAGGAGTTTATTAGGTAGAATGTGGTAAAGAGATGGGACTGGGGGAGTGTCCCAGATCAAATCTACAGTGGGGCGGGCAACTGCAAAAGCCACCAAATTTAAACTACGAGCCAGAAATAGGGTGGGTGGGACAAAACACTTTCAGCAGAGATCTGAAAAACTATAAGCAACAATTAACAGTACAAGCTCTAAAACCAAAAAAATATACTTAGCTCTGTATATTTCCAGATAGATTGAAAAGCAGTCTCTCAGAACACAGGTTCTAGCAATGAAATGCAGGCTGTTACTTGATGTATTCTACAATCCAGTTATCCCTACTGCAACCCTCTAACACTGTAATACCACAGAAGCTGTTGTCTAAACGAAGTCAACTAGGTATAGAAAACACATTCTGAAACTGGATCCTCGACTTTCTGACAGACAGGCCCCAAACCATTCGAGGTGGCAAGAAACACTCACAATGAATCACCTTGAAAACAGGGGTCCCACAAGGTTGCATAGTAACTCCACTTCTCTTCACCTTACTGACCCATGACTGCTCTGCAAAACATCAGACAAATCATATCATCAAGTTTGCCGATGATACCACCATGATCGGCCTCATCAGAAATTATGACGAAGGGGCATACAGAGAGGAATTGAACCAACTCACCAGATGGTGCACCAACAACAGCCTGGCACTAAATCTTGACAAAACAAAAGAAATAATTGTTGATTTCAGGAGGAAGTAAGGCTCTCACGTACCCATAACCATCAGTGGTATGGTAGTAGACAGGGTAAAAAGCACCTCATTCCTAGGGGTGCACATCTCAGATGACCTAAGCTGGGCAACATCCACCTCCAGCTTTGTAAAGAGAGCCCAACAGTGTTTCCACTTCCTCTGGAGACTACGCAGAGCAAACCTCCCCTCCCACATCCTCATGACCTTCTACAGAGCCACAGTTGAAAGCATACTGACTAACAACATCACAGTCTGGTATGGAGACTACTCATATGCAGATGCAAGGCATTAAAGAAGGTTGTAAAGCTGGCCAGGAAAAATCACAGGATCAAACCCCCAAGTCTTAACAGGACCTTTATTCTTTCAGATGCTATGGCAGGGTCGTGAAACTGATAACTCACAAGTATCATCCTGTACATGGACTGTTCTACCTCCTGTCTTCTGGGAAATGATACAGAAGCATCAGGTATAGAACATCAAGATTCAGGAATAGTTTTTTTTTTTCCACAAGTGATCAGACTGCTGAACAACTAACCTTAACAATGTCAACATTCCCTCAGTTTGTGACAACACCATAAGTGCAATATGATTTTCTACTGTTATAGAATTAAATTATTCTATTTATCTTAGTTATGCAATCTGAACTAAATTATTACTTGCACAAGTACGAGAACTGTGAATTATGCTACACTGCTATCCTATCTTAAAATGTTGGTGAATAAGTTATCTATGTGTGTATTTATATCTGTACCATCTAGAATTTGTTTCATTATATACTTCCTTCACCCTCTTGTAAATCTGTTTTTCAGTGCACGAGCCTGAAGCAACAAGACTTCATCCAGTGATACATTCCATTTCTTGATCTGAATGACAATAAAGTTTAAAACTATCTAAACAAACACAAACGACTGTAAAAACAAGAAAAGAGAGCCGTACGTTCACAAGTAACTAGAAAACAAGCCTTTTATTCCACAAAACGTCAGTATGAAGCACTTTTCATTAAGCTAGATAGCAACATTTCTTCGGATAAAAACCTTGCTTAACTAATGTTTAAATATACATCATGTGACTACTTTGTCATTAAAACACATTCATTATTAATTAACAAGTCATTGAATTTAAACATACAGTACATTGTTTTAAAAAACAAGAGACTTATGAAGTCAGAAACTAGAACCAAAACTAAAAAAGTCAGAAACTTAAAACGTGCTTGACATTCCCAACAAAAGATCTTCGTCTCTTTCATTTATTTTTTAGATTTATTTGATATTTAAATACATACTAATATATATATATATATAGATATATATGTATATATATATATATATATATATATGTGTATATATATATATATATATATATATGTATATATATATATATATATATATATATATATATATATATATATATATATATATATATATATAAAAATATATGAGTGTGTGGAAAAGAATATATTTAAAAAAATGTTTGCATGTATATGTATATGAGCTTTTATCTCATTAGGGCTTTCAGTTTTAAAATGCTTGTGATAGAGCAGAACTCATTCAAGCCTGGATACTGACAGGCATTTAGTTTAAGTTGCCATAACAGTTCTGCTCTTTCAAGTGGTAAAGGCACTGGTCTACCTCTTCTGTCTGGATTTGGTCAATGACTTTAAACTTGAATTTATGACCTGGAAATTCACTGCAATGTTTGGCTAGTGCATTATCAAGTTTTTTCTTTCCTATATTGTAAATATGTTTGTAAACCCTCTCTTTAAACTTACAGTTGGTTTTGCTGACATGAAGTGCTGGACACAATTGGTATGATGCTAAATAGACTATAGATTTAGAGTTACAGTTAAGCCTTTGGTGTAACCAATAGGTCTTGTCTCTCACATTAAATATGCATCCTGTTTCAATGTATTTACATTGATTACATGCTTCGCAACTCAGCATCCCTGGGTTTCTAGTAGGAATTGGTCTAATTGATTCAAGAATGTTTTTAAGATTCCTCCCTTTCTTGAAACTCACCACAGAGTGGTCACCTAGTTTACTTCCCATATCATGTATCTTTAATCTTTAACTGCACAGAATTTGAAGTAGATAAGTTACTTATCGATGTCTTTGCAAAAGGCTTAACATTTGTTCCGGCCTATGCCGCAAACCTTTCAAGGTTACTGTTGGATTTTAAACTGTACCTACGTAAACTGAATTTACATCTATTATTTGGTAACACCGAACATCAAGAAAGGAAAGAACTGTATGTAACCAGCACATATAACCCACCAGTCCACCCAACATTAATGTTATTTAAACACCTATGTGAACTGGACTTTAGAGCAAAATTTAGTACAACAATGAAACAGACAAGTAAAGATAACTTGTCTAAAGAAGAAAGAGAAGCCCTTCATAACTTGAAAATTTTACCAGTTCTTGTAATGAAGCCTGATAAAGGTGGAGGAATAGTGTTAATGAACTTAACTGATTATATAAAAAAGATGCATAGAGTATTGAATAGTGATGTGTATAGTAAAGTGAGTTTGAATTAAGTCAATACAGCACATAGTCGTTTAGGTCATTCATTAATGACCTATTTATTGAAGCTTTAATTGACATCAACACATATAACTACAAGTCGATGCCATACCCAAGAATACCCATTTTATTTGGCATACCAAAAATCCACAAAGGCTTTATAGAGCCACCTATGAGGGCCCTAGTGGATGCAAGGCAAATATTAACATACCCTTGTGCAAAAATAATTGACTCAATACTAGAAAGATATGTAGAACAGGAACCACAAATATGCAAAGACTCATGGTCTTTTCTATCAAACATTAACAATTTAAGTTTTAGGCGTGACTGTAATTACCTTACAACTGATGTGTGCGACCTATACACACCAATCCCCCATGACACAGGAATAGAGTGGGTACCTGAAAAAATGAGATCCAGAAGAGCACCAGAATCAGAAATCAGACTGACAGAAGAACTGCTGGAAATAGTCATCACACAACTTCATCACATTTGATAATGAATGCTACCTACAAAAATCAGGGGTAGCAATGGGCTTACCATGTTGGGCGAGCTTTGCCAACATGGTGATGGCCCATTGGGAACATAAGTATATTTTGGACAATACTAGTGTCAACTCACTGTTGACTTTTTACGCACACTTTCTGGATGACATTTGTATGTTGATCAAAGGGGATAGAAACACAGCCATAAATGTATTTAACTATTTTAATAGTACACCATTCCTTAAATTTACCAGCATGTTCCTGGAGACTATTAAATCCTACCTGGACATTGAGTTAACAAAAGACCTACATAAGCAGAGATATAGGGCCCAGATATACAGGAAGAGCACATGCTCACACTCTTTCCTGCATTACACCAGTTCACACCCTCAACACCAAAAGAAATCAGTTGTGAAAGGACAACTAGTCCGGGCAGCAAGGGTGGTGACTGAGGATTCTCATTTTGAAGAGGAGTGTGAGACCCTTAGGTCTATGTTCACACATAGGGGGTTTCCAACACAACTGCTATCTCAAGTGATCCTAGAAGTCTGTAATAAAAGGAAAAAGGGCATTTACAAACTAATTTTAGATGGCACTGGATCTAGTGGGGTAGGTACAGATAGTTTTTCAGAGTACCTGAGGAATACTCATCCAGTAAGTAACATAAATCTAACTAGACATGTCACATCATATATCCTGAGTTTTACAACAACAATATGTCATGACTCAGGTGGATTAATAAGCATTATTAAGAAAAACTGGCTGTTATTAACAGTAGAACATGATATGGGAAGTAAACTAGGTGACCACCCTGTGGTGACATTCAATAAAGGTAGGAACCTTAAAAACATTCTTGAATCAATTGGACCAATTCCTACTAGAAACCCAGGGATGCTGAGCTGCGAAGCATGTAATCAATGTAAATACATTGAAACAGGATGCATATTTAATGTGAGAGACAAGACCTATTGGTTACACCAAAGGTTTAACTGTAACACTAAATCTATAGACTATTTAGCATCATGCCAATTGTGTCCAGCATTTTATGTCGGCAAAACCGACCGTAAGTTTAAAGAGAGGGTTTACAAACATATTTACAATATAGGAAAGAAAAAACTTGATAATGCACTAGCCAAACATTGCAGTGACTTTCCAGGTCATAAATTCAAGTTTAAAGTCATTGACCAAGTCCAGACATAAGAGGTAGACGAGTGCCTTTACTACTTATAGGTTCATAGGTTTATACTAGGCTATCTGCCCTAAGGCATTTATAAGCCTAGCCCAAAGTTATGTGGCTTACGCCACCCCTTATGTTAGAAATAATGTGCCCATTAGTTTGTTGTGCCTCTGTCCAGCAGTGACACAGAGATGATTCCCGGGGTAAACCTACGATCTCCCATCCACCGGTCAAGATTTCTCTTGAACAGAGCCAGCGAAGTGCTCTGCCTCACATGGACCGGGATTTTATTCCACAGCATGGGGAGTCTCTGGGTGATAAATCTATCCCTCCAGCACGTCCTATTTATATCCGTGCTAAGGTTTAAGTCACTTGCTCTAGTGGTTCTGGTGGATTTGGATTTTTTGAGGTGGAGCATGTCCATTAATTCCGGGTTGGTCATGGCCTTGTATGTCAGGCACAGGTCACCTCTGAGCAGACGGTATGCAACTGAATAGAGTTGGAGTTTCTTCAGTCTGGCAGTATATGACAGGTTTTGGAGTCCCTTTATCCTTTTGGTGAGGAACTTTTGGGGTCTCTCCAATTGCTTGAAAGAGCAGAACTGTTATGGCAACTTAAAGTAAATGCCTGTCAGTATCCAGGCTTGAATGAGTTCTGCTCTATCACAAGCATTTTAAAACTGAAAGCCCTAATGAGATAAAAGCTCATATACATATACATGCAAACATTTTTTTAAATATATTCTTTTCTACACACTCATATATTTATATATATATATATATATATATATATATATATATATATATATATATATATTAGTATGAATTTAAATATCAAATAAATCTAAAAAATAAATGAAAGAGAAAAGTATCTTTTGTTGGGAATGTCAAGCACTTTTAAGTTTCTGACTTTTTTTAGTTTTGGTTCTAGTTTCTGACTTCATAAGTCTCTTGTTTTTTAAAACTATATACTATATGTTTAAACATGTTAATGAATAATGAATGTGTTTTAATGACCAAAGGAGTCACATGATGTATATTAGCAAGGTTTTTTATCTGTAGAAGTTTTGATATCTAACTTAATGAAAAACGCTTCATACTGACATTTTGTGGAATAAAAGGCATGTTTTTTAGTTACTTGTGAATGTACAGCTCTCTTTTCTTCTTTTGACAATAAAGTTTACTTTGACTTTGACTAACTTGGATCCTACTGCATATTCCATCATTGAACGATGCTCCCAACTACTTTTCCTAGCCAATTTCCACTACTGATACTCTTCCCAGCCCGTATATCCCCTTCTTTGAATTGCCACTTCCAAAGTGTTGATGCATGATGTTACTGGCATTGAATCTTAGCTGCTGTTTCACTGCCTGTTCATCCTTGTTACTGATATATCTTGTGAAACCAGTATCCACATCCTTTACCATTGTCATTTTTTATGTTATCTATGAGTAGAGTTGTTGCCCACTATGAAAGTGATTTCTAACACAGATATCATGTAATGCAGTTCCCAGAGCAACCCCTGTTGAATTATGTTGTGCCAACAGGCCTCCACTAACCTGCATACACTGCATTCAATCTGCCAGGTAGATTTTCACACACCTTGCCATCTTTTTTCATCTTAGCTTCTTAGAAAAAGCTTTTATCTTCGACTGAGTCAAAGGCCTTCCTAAAGTCCAAAACAACCTCATTTACTAGCTCTCCATTGTCCAAACCACCCTCTGGTCACCCAAGCATGGACATGAAGCAAGTTTGTTGGACATTGATTGTTTCTCTGTGAATCATGTCCAGTAGACAATTATTTGCCAAGAAGCAAAACAACTTCAATCTCTGAATTTTTTACATTCTTTTTCCCAACCACTAAGGTGAGGTGAGCCTTGCAGGTTTGAGTTTGCCATAAATGAAGGGTATCTCTTGTCTACATGGATAGTTTGTATTATGCTGTAAGAGAGTTTGCATTTTTAGTTGCCTCCACTTTCGGTCCCTCTGAAGACTGACATCCCTGCACCAACCACCATCCTTTTCCCCCGCCACCCTACTTCTTTTTCTGCTGTCCCAGTGCCCCCCCTGTTGATCAGTGAGTCTGCTTACTCCTCCTTCCTCTCCAGAGTTCTCAGAGAAAGCTGGGGCCAGCATGAGTCTTAAGGGTGTGCTAGAGTGAGGGGTGCAGGCAACTACTTCTTGCTGAGGGTGGAATTTTTTTTTTCATGACTTACCCTTATTTCACCATCACACCCCCACCCCAGCAATTGTTGGCAATGTCTGAAGGCTACTCAACTTTCTGGACCACACTTCCCCTGAGGGAGTGTCTCCAACAAACACCCCCCCCCCCGGATGAGCACATCCATCCCTCCCTGCCACATGTGCCCAAGCAGCTACTTGAACCCAGGTTGGGTCTATATTATAAACATAAAAACTCAAAATAGCGAATACATCTACATCGACACATAAAGGTTGATGTACAAAAACAGTGAAATACGTAATCGGCAAAAATGAAAACGCCAAAAGCATTTGCTTGGCTAGCAGGGCGATCGTGGGGATGACAAAATATATCCTTTTCTTTCCCCACTGTAGTACGATCTCGGAGTTGGTATATTTAAGTAGGGGGTTGTGGGAGGGTGCAGCCTCCTACACTGGGGGAGGGTGCATGCAAAAGTGTGTTAATTTGATTTTATTTAGTTAGTTTGAGCTTACCTGCATAGCACTGTTGGTTGACGAAATACATTCGACGTTTTCATTTTCACCGATTATGTATTTCACTCTTTTTGACATCGACCTTTATGTGTCGATGTAGATGTATTTGCTGTTTTGAGCTTTTGTGTTTATAGCATAGACCCCCCAGGTCACCTTGGCCATAGTTAGATCTTTATATCTCTACACCACAGGTCTGGCTATCATCCACCATTCTTCATCAAGTAATGCATTTGTATTCTGACACATTATCTCTATCACATAAACTCTTCTTACCTGTTCCCAGATTGTTTAAGGTTTTCACTGTTTTTTGATTTTTTAAGAGATCCCAATTTAAAAAAAAATCAGTCGATCTGCATGACTTAACACTCTGGTTAAAATATATACAGTGCAAAAAATAGAAATTGTGGGAACAATACATGCAGGATAATGTTTTGGAGGAGTAAGATTTAAGGGAAAGCAGGAACTCGGCAATTTATATAACGTTGGAGTGATAATAGTTATACAAAAAAAACACATGATGTATAATGTTTGTAAATAGGAACATGTTAATATGGTTTGTTTTCTTCTATATAAATGTATGTTTGCCTATGTCATAAGAGATAATTCAATAAAGGTGTTAAAAATATGAGTGTGATTCATGAAAATGATTTGCATAGTCAGTATCAGTGTTAGGATCATGCTTTGTGTTATTCACTAGCATTGGATGTGTGGTGCCTTGGTTCATGAATATCACTTCAGCAGCACTATTAAATGTCCAAATTAAAGTAAATGAATTGCAGACTTTTCCTTTGAAAAGCAGTTCAGCATATCTGAATGCAAAATAAGTATTTTATGTACTGTAAAATAGACACTCCTGACTTTTAAATACTGTAAAGAGAAGAGGTAGTGCTATGTCCACCTACATGCAGTTTGGTCCATATTGGTAACCATCCTCTCTTCTACTCTTCATAGTATGCAGACTTTTTAATCGTTAAATTTCTTTGTAGGCAGGTCCAGTCATGCCTTTAGGTGATTTCTCCCCACCTAAGTTCTCTTCCTGAAGCATCCATTCCCAAAATGAATTCCATATCATCTGGTTACAGTAGACCACACATGGTGTACTGTGAACTGAGCCGTAGCTGATGTACGGTAATGATCTGCATAATAATGTATGCTTGCAAAATGCAAGTGACATGCAGAGTCATGATACATAACACACTTCTATGAAGCAAGTATGTCATAAGGTGCTCCTTGTACCGTGCTACTCTATAGTGCTTTTTTATTTATACTGTGCTAAGTATTACAAAACTGTATCACAACAGTCATGCTTAACATATCTCTGCACTATGTGAACTGGGATTCTTCATGAATCACAGCCGTAGATACTGTGCAAAACAGAAATAAATGTAGTAAGTGCACTGTTTACAGTGATGTGCTATAGAGGTACTAGAACCCTGGTAAACATCGTGTCATAATAAAGCAATATAATTTTATGTGTAAAATAAGCTACAAGGCAATTGAATGCAAATGGATGATAAATTGTGCCAACGATATATGAACTCTATATAAATTTGCTGTAAGAAAGGTTATGCTCACAGATAACACAATGAGCCACCAGGCAGCTGTAACATCTAGCACATGTTCCCACCCCAGCCTCCTCATTCTTTCACCCATTCCATCAATGCTACAATTCTTTGGTTATGGACTATGCAAGCACTATGCTAAGCAAGTGTGTTTCATGGATTCATCACCGCTGTTTGAGCAAAGCAGTGCCCATTGCATAACTAAGCTGATGAATTTGCTGAATTTGACTACCCTGTAATCCCTTCAACCAAACCAGGGAAGAGCATTCTAAAGCATTTTAGAGCACCTTAAACTGATTTTGAGACTAGAGTTGATGCTATGGTATGTTTTATGTTTGGAACATGTTTTGCACTTTCACTTATGGGAAAAGGCAAATCCACAGTACCCTTAGCATCTATTTTCTATGAGCTTTCTACTAGTGGTCTAAATTTCAAATGGCCATTTGTTACTTTCTGTCAGCTTCATTTTCTGCTGCATTCTATGACTTTGCACTTGCTTGAGCAGAGCTGTATCACAATACATGCTGTCAGGAATACATTCATACTGCATATTAGCCAGTGAGCTCCTGTTTCTATCACACTAATTTGAGTGATCTTAAATCTAGCCTTCATACAGCTATGCTTAGAGCATCAAAAATTGCAGCCTCACCCAAACAACATTGACACTCGTGCCACTACCTCTGTGTCACTTTCTAATTCCTGCATAGGTGCAAGAAAGGGGTGAGAGCCCTTCTACTTTCAACAGTAGCCCAATGTATCCTGAAACTGCTGCCATAGTAGTAATTACACAGAATCATTCACACTTTCATTTGTAAGGAAACTGCAAGCTCAGGCAGCTGTAAAAAGATGACTTGAGTGATAAATCATCTTTTTCTGGCTGCCTGAGTTTCAAAGGCATACCGATCAATTTCTTTATTCAATAGTTCTGAGAGGTGTGGTCAAGATGGTGAGTAGTTAACAGTACTGGGGTTTTTTTAGCGCTGCTTTATGATAACATCTCTGACAGGATTTTTACTAAAAAAACTCAAATAGAATGTTTCGAAACTTGATGGATTTATAGTGGAACATCTGCTAAAAGATTTACTACAAAAAAACAAGTATGAGACTTTTCCAATTGCTTTTTCCTGTCAAGAAAACTAGAAAAAACTAATTGTCTCAGAATGAACCTCTCTAAACCCAGTGTACAGGACAGTACAATGAAAAAAGACATACAGGCTATACTAAGTAACATCAATGAGTTATCTGTAAAGACAGATATATTAGAAAGCAAAATGGACATTTTTAAAGAGGAATGTAAAAAAAAGTTAAAGTACTGTGTGAATCTCTTAAACAATAATCATCACAATTCTTTAGTATAGAAGAAGCAGCTGTGACGATAGGAGGTACTGCCAGCCATGCCAGGAGAAGTGGGCAGTGGATGTATAAAATATACCAGCACAGCTAGCTGGAATTTTGTAAAGAACTATATGTCATCTGTGTATCAAACTGATACTGTACAGATGCTTGTGTTTAAAAATGTATTTGAAAAGTTACTTGTGTTAAAATGTATCAACAGTGCTTATTGCTGGAAAGCAAAGAAATGTATATGCATTATTGTAACTGAATTATATATGTATTTGGTTCAACAGAGGATACTGACAGAGCAGTGGTTAATCACAATCCAGCTGTGGCAAACTTTAAAATATATCTGAAATTAAATTACTTTATGGGTTAAGCCATAAAGATGTTATCCCACAATTTTGAAGGGAGCTAGAGATGCAATGTCTGTGCTAGAGAATAGTTTGCAGCTCCTCTAGGAAGAGTGAAATGATTTATGGTTTTATGACTTCCAGCAGCTGCCCCACATCTGAGCAAAGCTCTATCTGTGTGTATGGTAACATGTAGGTGCTAAAATCCTGTTAGCTTCTAGTGTTGGTGGGTGTGAGAAACAGAGTCAGATGACCAGATGCGATGTCATTGTGTAACCAACTCTGAAATAATATTTAGATATTAGTAGGAAATTGGTCTCCGCACTCTGCATTCTGTCTTGGATTTGACAATAAGGACCACTCACCCAAATTGTTTTGCTTTGCTCTATTCAGTAAGTAACTTAACTAGGGAACAGTAATTCTTTTAGATTAGTCAGGAAAATATAGTGAGATTCAAAATACTGTTTTCTATAACCAGTGTTATTTTTAATATTCCCTGTGCTAAAACTCTGGTGTTTATTGTAAACAGATATTTAGTATTTTTGTATTATTAAATATCTTTAAACTTTTTATTGTGGCTGGTCATTTTAGAGAATATGTAAGCTTTGAAAGTATTTGCATATATTTATTTGGTGATAACTTTGGCCACTTCTGAAAGCCTGGCTATTTGGTCAGCATTGCCATTTGTATTAATATTAATTTCACTCAGTAAAATTGGGTACCCTTACAAGACCCCTAGGTAGTTGGCTCTGTAATGCTTGGTGGCAGTGATAACTACCTTATAGTCTGGGAAGAAAGGACATAATTACTAAACCTGTGCCAGCCTTTCCCAGGTGTGTGTGTGTGTGTGTGTGTGTGTGTGTGTGTGTGTGTGTGTGTGTGTGTGTGTGTGTGTGTAGGTGTGTGCAAATCAAATCTCAATGTGTGTGTCAGCTACTTGGAGCAGAGACACAAAGTACTGGTTTCACAGAGGGAGTGGTGGAGGACTTGTCTTGGCCACTCAGCTAAGGATGCAACTCTGCATCTGTACCAGTGTGAACTGGAGGGAGACAGATAGATAGACCCCGGGCTGAGTGCGTACCCTGTGTGCTCTTAAGGGAAATTGTGCTTGATGCAGAGAGTTCTACATCTGGAAATACTGAGTGTATCCATTTGTATTCCAAGTGAACATCCCTCCCCAGTGTCAGTGGTGAGGATTCAGGCACCTTGATTACTGGCCCAGCATGGGGACATCACAGCAATGTCTAATTTTGATAGAAGATTACTTGAAAATGAGAAGAACACTGAATTTCTCTGAAACAAAATAATTTATTCTGGGAGAAAATCGAAGACTTAGAGAACAGATCTAGAAGAAATAATATCAGGATTTGCAAGAGTCCTGAAAGAGAAGAGGGAGACAGTATGATTCAATTCCTTAATATCTGCCTGCGTAAAACTTTGAACCTGACTAAAGCTTTTTCCTTTTACATTGAAAGGGCATATAGATCACTTTCCAACTCATCTTTAAAAAAACCTTCGCCAAAGTAAGGGATGGTAAGATTTTTCTAAAGTTGAGATAAGTATTTGATCTTTAAAGCTGCATGGACTAATTATGCAGTTAAAATTAAAGAAAATACTCTAAGATTTGACAATGACTATTCAACATTAGTGATGTTAAAGAGAAATGCATGTGTGCCACTTGTTAAAAGCTTAAAGAAAAACAATATTAAAGCACAAATCTTGTTTCCAGCGAAAATAAGAATTCACCTTCCAGAAGGAAAGAAGATTTGTAACACCTTAGAAGATGTTATGGACTTTATAAAGAAAAATAAAATCCTAGAAAAAAAAAACAGAAGAAATAGACTGGAATCTATTAATGTCTTTGAAGAGAAGTGCAACAAGAACTGGTTGGTTAATAAAAGACAAAAAGAGTAAAAATGAAGGATAAATGAAACTCAATTTATTTCATGGTTATGAATTCTCATTAATTTAAAGAAGTGCTTGAATACTTATGAACAGGTGCTGAATATTACATTTTTAAAGGTATTTTCCTACATCAGATGGTTACTAGTTCCCTTTTCAAGACATTAGAGTTTGATTCTTTTAGCTATATATGAAATTAAAGCCACTTATTTCATGTTTAAAAGGTTAAAGTATTAATTTTATTAAAAAGTTAATCATTATGATGAAACTTATGTTAGGTGGCACACATTCTGATATCTTGGCATAGTTGAATAATGTACTATTAAATATAACACAATATTCAACAAATGACATCAAAGAGGCATGTTAAGTCACATTCTGGGTTCTTAAAATGGTTCAGTAGTGTACTACTGATAGTATACTTGACATGCAATAGCACCCAGGAAAGACATGCTATGTTATAAAGAAAGTATAAACAATATAGCCTTTTACATATATTAAAGTTGTTATTGGAAAGATATCAAATAACTAGAATAACATTCACACTTTCACAAGTTAAACCTGGATCACTCATAACTGCCTTTCTTTTAATGAAAATATACAGTATATGCTATGTCTCCTTTAAAAACTGACAGTCTGCTTTATATTAGACATCTTATACAAATAGTGCTTAGTGAATCATTAAATGTTATTTCTTTAAATACAATGGCTTTTTACTGGTTAACATACTTTGAAATTTTTGTTTTTTTAGTGGTTTAGAAGGGTTTGAAGGACTGATGTATAACATAGAGGTGGCTTGGATTCACTCATGAATATTTTTGTGTGAATTGAAGCTGATAAAACTATTCATTTGCAAACCCTTATCATGATGACCAGCTTGAGGCAGCTTAATTAGAGTCATGAGCACTTTTGTGATGTTGTGGGAGTTCTGAAAATTCTATGAACTATACAGATTACTTCTTCCTGTCTAAAAGTAATCATAATATTTTGAATCATATGCTAAGATGTTAATGAATACAAGTTAGATAATAAGCAAATGACAGTGAATTGCATTCTAAACTACTGTCAGTTATTAAATAGTTCTGAATGCTTGCAGTATACTAAAAGGATAGTTTTCAAACTAGCCTATAGAAAGACACCTAATAAAAAATAGGATTTTGTTTCTCTGTTATTGTCTCTTTTTAATGATAACACAACTTAAGAAACTAGCAATCAGGAGGACGATTAGACTGCTGTGGAGGTGTACAATACTCAGATAATGGACAGCTCAACCTTTCTGCAGAGGACTTAAAATTGATCTGGAGCTAAAGTAACTTGAGCTGGAGGCCAGGCATTTGGAAACAGAAGCAGCAGAGAGACTGAGACGTCTGCAGGCTGAGGAGAATGAGAAACTGTTACACCTGGAAGCTGAAGACAAGGAGACACAGAGGCAGCATGAGAAGAAGATGCTGACTAAAGAGCCAGAGTCATGGAGGTAATGGGGAAGGAAGTAACCAGACCCCAGAAGCACAAAAGGTCATTAATTTCTTCCGCAGTTTACAGAAGGGGATACGTTTGATAGTTTCATTCATATGTTTGAGAGGGAATGTAAACAGTATGATGACACAAAGTCTCTGCGTACGATTTCTGACCCCCTTACTCCATGGTAAAGCTGTAACTGTGTTGTCTAAGCTTTCTGATCATGAATTTTTTGATTATACTGCTGTTAAGAATTATTTGTTAGAATTTTTTAGGCTAACACCTGAAACTTATAGGAAAAAGTTTTGTGAGCATAGACACAAGGCAAATAAAAGTGTGTGTAAATATGTTGCTGAGCTGAGCACTTATTTTCATAGGTGGGGGAGTGGATGTCAGGTCACCACTTTTGAAGGGCTGGCAGACCTTTTGGTGAGGGAACAAGCCCTTAGCACTTTGCCTGAGGACATGGGGATCTGGTTAGCTGATAGACAATGTAATACTTCAGATGACTTGAGGAAGAAGGTAGACCTATACCTAGCAAGCAGGGCATCCCTGCACAGGAAAGGGACCCACAGTACTGCTCATGTGTCTAAAGGAACCCATGGTGGACAGCCCAGCTGCCCAAAATGAATCCGCCAGTAGCAGGGGAAGCCACTAGTCCAGGTACATGTCCAGGACCTAGGGTTAATTGTTTTGAATGCAATCAGTGGGGCCATGTGGCATATATATGTCCACAGAGGTAAGGTGGGGAACAAAAGGTGAGAGAGGCAGTAAGTGGGAAAGACAAAATACCAACAGTAGGTTGTCTTGAAAAAACAAAGGTACCAAACTACCACAAGAGGTTATATTCTATCATAGTGAATGGCAAAGAGGCCATTGCTAAGAGAGACACAGCCACTGATATAATTATTGTGAACCCTGCAATGGTTACAAAGGAGCACTACTTACCTGGGCAGTCTACTCCAGTCAAAGCTTTGGGAGGCACCCCATTCCAAATACCTTTGGCTAAGGTTCACCTTGACTGGGAGGGTAGAAAAGGAAGCCAGCAAGTAGGTGTGTTTGAGGATATCCCTGCAGATGTGTTGATAGGGAATGATTTTGATAATGCAGTACCATGTATTCATGCAGTTACATGCAGTCAGGCTTGGAGACAAACATGTGGGTCTGGTAGCCTGGGGGAGACCTAGACAGACTGCACACTTGCAGCCAGGACTGGTGAGGTGGTTACTTCAAGGAAGGAGCTACACTGTAGCAGTGAGACTGAAGGTGAGCCACAGCTGCTTGTGGGTACTGATGGACCATTGGACAGAGTGACTGCAAGGGTAGAGGTGAGTAGTAGTACACAGGCTGACAGTGAGGCACCGCTGTCAGAGGATGCCAGACTTCCTATGAAAGGGGAGCTGGGAAGGGTTACAAATAGGGATTTGAGACAGGCTTAGCTCTCAGATCCTACATTACAAGGCCTGAAGCAGGTAGCTAGTGAAGCTTTTGATTCTCAAGGGAAGGGGGAATCTGTATACTGGGACAACGGGTTACTGTATAGAGAGTGGACCCCTTAGGGAGGGCTAGAAGGTGAGAGAATACAGCAGCTGGTAGTGCCTAGAACCTACCACCTGGTGTTTCTAGCCATAGCCCATGATATTCCCTTTACAGGTCACATGGGCATAAAATGTACAAAGAGACTTCTATTGGCCTGGAATTTCCAGAGATGTAACAAGATACTGCAGGACCTGTGAGCAGTGCCAAAAGGTAGGCAAGGCAGGAGACAAGGCAAAAGCTCCTTTGATGCCTTTGCATGTGATTGAGGAGCCATTTTAGGGAGAAGCTATGAATATTGTGGGGCCTCTGAGTACCCCAAGTTCCAAAGGGAAAAAGTATATCCTAGTGGTAGTAGATTATGCTACAAGATACCCTAAGGCAATAGCTTTGTCCTCCATCAAAGCAGAAAAGGTGGTAAATGCTTTGTTAGAGATTTTCAGCAGGGTAGGTTTTCCCAAAATACATCCTAACTGACAGAGGTGCTGATTTCATGTCAGACCTGCTGGCTTGTATGTGGAAGCAATGTGGGGTGAAGCACCTGAAGACCACCCCCTACCATCCCTAGACTAATGGTCTTGTTGAGATGTTAAACTCAACAATCAAGTCCATGCTACTGGTATTTTCAGACCAGTTTAAGAGGGTGTGGGACAAATATTTGCCCCATCTGTTGTTTGCTTACTTAGAGGTTCCCCAGAAATCCACGGGATTTTCACCCTTCGAGTTGCTGTATGGGCATAAGGTGAGGGGGCCACTAGATTTAATTCATTATGAGTGGGTAGGTGAGTGTGAATCTCACAAGGAGTCTGTTGTGGCATATGTCCTAATCCTCAGGAAAGGCTCAGGGAACTCATGGGCTTGGCCCAGGAGAACCTGTCAGAAGCCCAACAACAGAAAAAGTATGGTATGACAGGAATGTTCAAGCTAGAGAGTATGCTGTAGGGCAGCAGGTAATGGTTTTCATTCCTGTCAGACACAACAAGCTGCAAGCAGCCTGGGAGAGACGCTACAAAGTGGTAAGCAAGGTAAGTGATGTTAACTACCTGGTAGAACTGCTAGGCAGGAGGTAGGTGCACAAATTGTACCATGTTAACATGATGAAACCTTACCATGATAGGGAGGCCCTTGTGCTGAGCATTTGCAGTGGATGGCAGGAGGAGTCTGAGGGAGATCTGGTGACTGATCTCCTCAGTGAGGCTTGGACTGACACCTCAGTGGAAGGGGTAGCAATCTCCCAGAGGCTAACTCCTACCAGGGTTCAAGAAATCCAAGCAGTGTTACAGGAGTCCAGGGACATGTTCACTGGGAAACCTGAGTGCACCCACCTGGTGCAACACCAGGTGGATACAGGACCCCAAAGGCCTATTTAGCAGGCCCCTTATAGGGTGCCTGAGAGAGTCAAACAACCTCTGAGGGAGGAAATACAGAAAATGTTGAAACTAGGGGTAATTCAATAGTCCAACAGTCTCTTGGCCTCCCCAGTGGTGCTGGTGCCAATGAAGGATGGCAGCACTAGGTTCTGTGTGGACTACAGGAAATTAAATAGTCACACATAGTCAGATGCTTACCCTATGCCTAGGACAAATGAAGCCCTAGTGCAGCTGGGTGGGGCTAAGTATCTTACCACCATTCATCTTAGCAAGGGTTACTGACAGGTGCCCTTGACTCCCAGTGCTAGAGAAAGGTCAGCCTTTGTGATTCCTTTTGGTTTGTATGAGTTCACAAAGATGCCCTTTGGGATGAAAAATGCATCAGCAACTTTCCAGAGGGTGGTAGATCATATCATAGCAGGAGAAGGAGGGTTTGCCCTTGCTTAGCTAGATGATACTGCCATCTACAGCCATTCCTGGCAAGAGCACATTCAGCATGTCAGGGAGGTGTCTGGCATACTACAGAGGGGAGGGTTGGCCATTAAGCCCAACAAATGTCAGGTGGTCATGCAGGGGTTTCCTACCTGGGACATAGAGTGGGGAGAGGTAAGATCAGGCCAAACCCTGCCAATGTGGAAGCCATTTAGGCATGGCCTGCACCTGTTACCAAAAAGCAGTTGAGGGCATTCTTAGGGACAGCAGGGTACTACAAAAAGTTCATCCCTAGTTATAGTACCATAGCTGCTCCCCTCACAGTCCTGACAAGGAGGAACAGGCCAGATAAGGTAGTGTGGACCCCAGCATGTGAGCAGGTATTCCAGAAGCTTAAATAACCTTTGGGAGGACCCCCTGTATTAGCCAGTCCAGATTACAGCAAATATTTTTTTGTGCAGGTGGATGTTTCAAACCATGGGGTGGGGGCTTTACTTAGCCAGATTTCTTCAGAGGGAGAAGAGCACCTAGTGGTTTATCTCAGTCATAGGCTTCAACACAGGGAGGAATGCTATGCAGCTGTAGAAAAGGAATGTGTAGCCATAGTGTGGACACTGCAGAAACTTCAGCTTTATCTGTATGGAAGAAAATTCACTGTAGTTACAGATCACAATCCCCTAACATGGTTACACCGAGCCAGCCAGCAAAATGCCAACTTGCTAAGATGGAAACTAGTGTTGCAGGCATATGATATGTCAGTGCATCACCACAGTGGGGTTAGCAATGCCAACGCAGATAAGTTCTCAAGACAGGGAATGGGGTAATATATATTCAGAATGACCTAACCCTCTCAAGCAACGTTTCTCAAGGGTCACTTGAAAAACCAGCTTGAGTTCACCAGGAGGGGGGGATATGTGAAGATATGTGAAGGCTGCCAGCCTAGCTAGATAGGATTTTGTAGATAATTCTATGTCATTGTAAATGTGAATATAATCCACAGGCTTGTCCTTTTAAATGTATGAAAACTGTGTTAAATGTTGGACTTCAAAAATGTAACCACAGTGCACTCTGCTGGAAGAAAGCTGATAAGTCAAGCATTGTATGACTGATCTCAAAGCTCTGAGACATAATGTCTGGACTGAGGACTTCCTTCTAATGTTTTGAGACCAGAGTTAATTGCTAGATTTGACATATATAATGTCTTTTATTGCTGTAGTTTCCTAGCCAGGTGCAAGACCAAAGAAATATTAAAACTCTGAGTTTCTGTTAGCCTGGGAACCAGAGAAGAATGATGTAATCTAAAATGAGTCAGCAGTGATGTATTATCAATTTAAGGGATCTCAAAGAGAAAGAGAGAGCATTTTGGATTTTGTCTGAAGAACATCATTCACCAGTACTCTGCCTTTGCTCTATATGCAAGTTTATTTAGAACTGTGATTGCTCTTAGAGTTAGCTAGGAAGGGTGTATATCACAATATTGAAAGCTGACAAGTTTGAAGCTCAAAATTTGAACTTGCAACGTCGAAAACGGAAAACATTGAAATGCAAAGCAGAGATTGCCATAGAGTGTGGAAAGGGAAATTTCCCTCTACGGCACTATAGTGTGATCTAGGAGTTGGTATGTTTAAGTAGCGAGGGGTGTGGAGGTGTGGGGGTGCAGTGGGGCTTGCCCCCCTGCATAGAGTGTTTTTTCTGTTGTTTAGGGTGTTTTTTGTTCTTTTTTCACATTTGACGTTTTCCGTTTTTGAGGTTGCAAGCTTGAAGTTTTGTGCTTCGATATTGTCAGCTTTCGATAATCTGATATAAACCCGATAGGAATTTAGTCAGATTTAGTCTAGATGTTTTCTATCTTTATGTTAGACTATTCTACAGTATTATTTTAAGCATTTTCCTGTGATTTCTGAACTCTTGACTAGCGCTATGTTGAACTGAGAAGATTTGTTTTGCATTTTTATTATTTATTATTAAATATTTTTAAACCTTTCAACTGTGGCTGTTTTGTGCAGAGATAATTTAAGCTCTCGAGTACTTGCATGTATACTGTACAAAGCCACTCCAATAAGCCTTGTTGTTCATCCACTTACTATTTGGATGATAATATTGCACAGTATTAATTGGACACCCTTTGGTAAGGGCCTTTTTAGTAGCTGATAAGAGTAGTTGGTTGCAGGAGGGGGCATAGCTGGAGAACCTGTGCCAGCCTTCACTAGGAGTGGCTGTGTGTTTGTATATAAACCACATCTCAAAGTGTGTGTGTGTGTCATCTACTTGGCCAGGGACATGAAGCACTGGTTGGACTGGGAGGGCACTGGAGGTTTTGGCTTGACTACTCAGCTGAGATCTGTACCCTATAGCTGTGCCAGTGGGGAGTTTTAATTGGGATCTGGAGAGAAAGGGAGAAACCAGCCCCAGGCTGACTGTGATCTCTGTGTGCTCTTAAGGGAAATTGTACTTTACTGTGTGTGTATTTGTTATCCTTCCCAATGTGGATGCCCCTCACTGGTGTTAGTGGTGAGGATTGAGGCTCCTTGATTACTGGGCCAGTGCATGGGCATCACAGTTGGCATAGTGGTTAATGTGTTCACCTTATAGGCACATGGTGCAGGGTTTGATTCTCACATGGGGTAATTGGCTGTGGTTGGAATGGCCCACAAGGGCAGTTAGCCTGGTACTAATTTATGAACTAATGATCCTATGAACAAGTTTACACATAGTAAATGAAATAGAAAAAATATAAAATCATCTGACCTATAAATTAATAAATATGGAAACAACAACTGAGACTTCCTCCCTATAGTAGACCAGGGAGATCACGTGAGGTACAGGGAAAGATGATTATAGTGATATTCAGTTTGGTCAACTTATAATAAAGATTCCAAACACCTGTTTAACTTTTCTTATTCATAATAATTCACTGATGGGCTTTTTAAGATGATGCATGCTAAATATCTGAGACACATTAATATTAATCAAAAGCCTGAGCTAAACATTGTTAGTCTAATGAATAGTTTGGGATGTAGTTTGTCTTTTTCAACAAGTTAGTTTGTTGAAAAAGACAAACAAACTACCTCCCAAACTATTCATTAGACTAACAACGTTTAGCTCAGATATTTAGTATGTTTAGGGTTATATCATTAGGTAATTTTTATTTGTTTCAAAAGTTTTGTCCATAGCTGAATATTTAAATTTTTTATATATAAAGTATATAATAAGTTCTGTACATAAACATGATTTCATTATACCCGTTTTTTCTCTTCTTATATAAATGCCTGATTTTAAATGCATATCTATTAATATTACTGGATTCAATAATCCTGTAAAGAGTGAGAGTCTGTTCAAATATTTGCAATTACATGAAGCTCAAATATTATTTCTATAGGAAACACATTTAGTTAATAAAGATATAAATAAACATTCATTAAAGAATTATTTGGTTTTAGCAGGCTCTGGCTTTCAAGTTAAAAGAAGAGGCACACTCATTTTATGGAAGAACTCACCAATAATGCCTAAAGTAAAAGATACCTATATTGATAAAAATGTTATGTTTAGCATTATTATAATTGAGTGAATCAAAAAACTGTATACATTGGTGAACTCTTATTAGATTCCAGGGGCTGGAGCTATAGATACAAAAAACTTACTTAAGCACTATAGCCTATCACATGAAAGGTGAACTCATAATGCTGATGATTTTAATGTATTTTATTAGACAAAGATTCCACTGCACATAGAAAGCTGAGAATCACATCTTCAGCCAAACACTTACATTTTGTAAATCTAATAAATTTAAATGATATATATGAGCTAAGGAAAAAAACTCACTTCAATTTAGCCATTATTCATATAGGTATGGGACATAGACAAATATTGATAACATTTTTGTCTCAAACAATCTGTTATCAGAGACATTTCAATAGTTTCATGCCCATTATCAGACCATAATGCTATAATTCTCAGCTAAAGCGTCTTCTGCGTGGAGACATGCGTTAATGGGCGTACCTTCGTTGAAGGTTGTGCGTCAGGCCTGGCAAGCCGGTACATAAAAATCAACTGCCAATCATTTGCGGACTGGAGTTCCGCTGTGGCGACCCCTAACCGGGAAAAACCAAAAGACTCAATCAATGCTATAATCCTTAATATTATTTTAAAAAATGACAATTCAATACATCACAGGAGATTACCAATGTACATTATTAAAATAAAAAGATTCAAGGATTGGTATATCAAAGAGATCAAAAATATCCTAGAAATAAACATGAATGGTGAAGTATCTGACATTGCCCTGTGGGATTCACTAAAGGCTTACTTAAATAGAAGAGTTACAAGATGGTATCTTAGTAAAAAGGAGAATGGGACAACATTGAATACACTACAGGCTAAACTAGACACAAGAATCCTACAAAGTGCTCGTCATATAGACCCATTTTACTTTTAAATGTGGACTGTAAGATGTTCATGTTCATTTTAGCTAGCAGAATCAATCTATTTATACGTAAACTAATTAACAATGAACAAACTTGGTTTATTTTTAATAGACAAGTACAGGACAGTATGATAAGAATACATACATTCATAGACTATGCAAATAAAAATAAAAAATAACTTTTTGTCATTAGTCTCGATTTATATAAGGCTTTTGATCATTAATTGGTTGTACCTGTTTAAAACCCTTAAAGTGTATAATTTCTCAACTGAGCTAATAGCATTACTTTCTAAGTTATACAATAACTATTGTGCTTATGTTAAAATATATTCTTTTCTTTCCAATTCCTTTAAATTACAAAAAGGCACAAAACAAGGCTGTCCATTATCACCTTTACATTTTTACATTAGCTATACAACCCTTTGCTTATAGTACTAGATCCCATAAGAACATTAATGATATCAAAATAAAAGAAGATTTTGAACTAAAGATTCAACTTTTTGCCAATGATATTTTACTAACAATAGGAAATATAGGGAATTCATTAGAACATCTAATTAGATCTATGAGTCAGTTTAAATAAATCTCAAAGTTAAGATTTAATCATAATAAAACAGGTACATTATTAATTAATAAAACATTTTAAAAAATCATACAAAAATATTCTAACTTCAATAGGAATAGCAAACAAAGCAATTACCTTGGTATAACCATTGTGTCTAATAGTAAAGAAATGATCCAAACAAACTTTCAACAGGTTGTTGATAACATTTTAAGTTTAGTAAAAATTAGAACAATTTCTTCTTTACCATGGATTAATGATTAATGCTTATTAAGATGGTAATTCTCCCTAAAATATTGTTTGCCTTACAATCTTTAGTAATATCTCTACCAAAAAAAAAATGATGAAGAAGATAAATAATGTTCTACTTAATTTTGTTTGGCATCCCAATAACCAAGAGTTTCTTTTGATTGGCACAGAAAAGGTTGGGATAATGGTGGAATAGGATTCCCTGACATTCAATTGTATCCTGCTTCACTAATTGTAAAAGTTATAGCGTTGTGGATTAATTTGTCTTATGATTCAAAATGGAAACAAATACATCAGTAAATATCAGTAGTAAATAATAAATATATCACAACAGTCATAAACAAATAGTCCCTAGTTTTATCTGGTTATTAAAACAATTTTGTGTAAATAATATAATTTCCTATTTCCAAAAGTTCACATATTCTAACCATTGTATTAAAGACTTAATATTTTCTATGTTTCCTATTGCATATACAAATGACTGCTTAGAAACTCTTAACTTCAACAAAATGCTAGTACTGAAACAACAAAGTAACTTAAATTATTGGCATCAATTTTTAAATGGTACTATATATATATATATATATATAGAGAGAGAGAGAGAGAGAGTTGAAAATTTAAGGTCCAAATATAATCAAGATTCTGAGAACTGGTTAGTTTTACAAATATTTAGAAACTTTGTGAAGTCAGAGATTAATAATATATTTAACCTAGATAAGAAATTGTTCCCCAAAATATTGGAATTCTTAATAAATATCAATAATAATGCAATAAAAATAAATCATATTTGTCACAAATTTATAAAATTCTTAAGTTAGATTTCACATATTTATACAATTCCTATTGGACCTACTCCTCAGGAATTAATAATGAAGAATTCTCTGAAAAATACAAGAAAATAATATTTAAATCTACAGATAAAACAACATCTTCATTATACTGGAAAATTTTAATTTGGAAATTCTTACACAGAGCTTTTGTCACTCCTAACAAAATTACAATTATGTATAAATCAAATAGAATTAAATGCTGGAGATGTGAAACTGAAATAATAGCTGATTGAACACATATGAAATATGAATGTGAAGTCATCTCCCCTTTTTGAAAGAAATTAATAACTTCATTCAAACTTCTATTGTTAGATAGATGTTGGTCTTTTTGGCTTTTCCCGGTTAGGGGTTGCCACAGCGGAACTCCAGTCCGCTAATGATTGGCAGTAGATTTTTATGGTGCCGAGTTGCCACCCAACCTTCAGCGAAGGCATGCCCATTCACACATGTCTTTTGGAGGCCACTCGACCGCGGGGAGGACATGCAGACTCCACAATATTTCTAAATCTAAAGTTTTATTTCATGTGCTGATTCCTGAGATAATTCCAAAAATCTAAGTGCCTCTTCTTTGGTCTGTTCTTGCTATGGTCAGAAAAATAATTACTATAAACTGGAAAAGTAAAGTTACCCCCTCTAGTATTGAATTTATTAGTATGGCAAAATTGTTTGCAGTACTGAATTGCATACTATAAAGATGAGAACTATTAGTAGTATGCATTCATATAAATCCTGGCTTAAACTTAAAGACTTGATTGAAAAATATTAATTGTTGTTGATGTGTATAACTTTGATGCATTGATCAGCTGTGGACCTATGTTATTTGTTTGTTTTATAATGATTTGTTATTTATTGTTTTAAAACAAGCTAAAAACATAAAAAAAAGAATTTTGGATAAAGCCAAAATTAACAGGGGAATGAAGGCTCAAAACTAGGAACAATTTTTTTTTTACTATTATTTATTTATTTAACATTTTAACAGAACAGGTTTCACATCAACATGCATTTTCTGAACAATAGAAGTATGAAACATTAATGTCTGGCATTAGCGACTGACTGTAATCCTTTGCATACCTCTCAGCTTTTGCTTAAGAATTTTGAAGAAAGGAAAAGATAATGAAGGGAACAAAGGGCCAAAACTTGGGACAGACTTTTAACATTGCTCTTATAAACATTTAAAGCTGCTAGAATAGCAGGTTTTGGATTAGCATGCATTTATTTTCTGAAGGATTATGAAGTCACAGAATGAAATGATTATTATTAAGCGAGCACAATCAACAAGGGTTTGCTAGAAAACAATTTTATGAAAAACAGACCAAAAACATGAGGCAATAATCTGGACATTTTGCAAAATTCTGCCATTGTATTAGATATGATCCTGAATGAATTACCAGAAAATCAAATATCATATGAGGGACAGGGCAAAAAAATTGGAGGCAAATCAAGGATGTTCTACAATATTTGTGGCAGTTTATTTATTGATTGATTGATTGCCATTTGTTTACCTGGTGAGTGGGCCAGGATCAATAACAGGAAAGACAACACTTTACACAAGTACAATAAGACATTCAATTCATGTACATAATTTGCATATACTTTGCACAGTTAAGAGATGTATTATACAAGTAAAGTTTAATTTCGATAACTTATTGCAGAATTCTGTGTTCATTGCCTTTCACCCACTGAGTACCAGGACAGGCTTTCACTCTCCTGTCTAATAACCTGTTTCAGGCAGAATTTCCCAAAATTACATTTCACTGGAACTAGACTGACTTGCAATGCAGTAATCATTTTGCTGTATTTAATTATTCATTCATTCATTCTCTTAGACTGACTTTATGCTGGTCAGGATCATTATGAGTGTAGGCAGACATATCCTGATAAGCTATGAGAATAAGCCATGAAAACAGTTTAGATCCATAGATGTTCCAAGGCCAATGAATCTTATGGCCATTTATGCCTTGTCAGTACCCTCTTTCAGGCAACACCTCCTTTCTCCAGGAGGACCATACCAGTACAACCCAGAGTAAATGTGTGGATACCCATCCTGTCACTAGTTTATGTTTAATGTAAGATAGGATTGCTTAACATGTACTTAACCTCAGCCAATCAATTGGTTATATACCTGAAGCTTGAAGAACAGCTGTTGGTGTTCCCCTTCACAAGGGTGGTTCAACCACTATACATATGAACTGTAGATCAATTAGTCTTACCAGACTTATTTGTATAACATATCCTCATGGAATTCAAAAATAAGGATACTAGCAGCTTGTAGTCCTTGACTCAAAACCAGTATGGCTTTGTGAAGGGCAGATTTGGACTACTTAACCTGGTTGATGTTTTCAAAAAAAAAAGTCACATAAGCATTTTATTAAGGCAACCTGGTATAGACTGCTTACCTAGATCAAGCCAATGGTCTCAGCTTTATCACATATTTTAGCATTATTGATAAAATGACCTAACTAAATATAAACCCTTACATAGATCACTAAATCACAAACTGCTTAATAGAGCCTATTCAAGAGGGTTGGTGGCAGACCTTCCTCAAAAAGTCTTGTCACCAGTGCTATCTCCCAGGACTATATTCTGGAACCACTACTCTTCGGCATATTCTTTGCTGATATCAAAGCTGACATTAAGAGTCTCTAGATGACCAAGTTTGCTGATGACTGAAAACTCAGCTCTGTCATGAGCACTCCATATGACACCCATATCCTCTGTCGCTCATCCTTCTCTAACACATAAGACAAGCAAGCGGGGGGGGGGTTCATTTAGATGCTTTAACACGTAGAAACTTAGGACAGATAGCAGCATCATAATGTACAAACAAATTAGTTAACAGACAGACCTCACATACATACATGCTTACATCTCAACAGCTTACTACAAAATGGCAGTCTAGCTTGCACCTGCTCAGCATTTATACACTTGTGCAAGCCCTTGGATAGCTTCGTAAAGGTACATACACACATATTGATCTATATGCTCCAAGAGGGCCTTACTCTTACAGATCCATGGTGTCAAGATATTGGACTAAATCTTAACACAGAAAAATTCAATCTTGTTCTCCATGGGTGACAAGAATGCCCCAATCCAATCACATAAATGGCATTCCCCCCAAAACTGATAGTGTCATTAGAGATTTGGGCACAACTGTGGGCAATAAACTCCTTTTTCACCACTTGTATCACTTGTCATTAAGAACCCCCTAGACCAGTTACTGTAGTCATTCTTTTATTCTCAGGCCTGTATTACAATGTAATGCCCTATTTAGCATGTATCCATCCAGCACAAGGTCAGACTGGAAAAAGCATTGTTTCTTCACCAAACAAATCCCAGGTGTGTGCTCCCTAAGCTATACTGTTGTTGGGATAGAAACTCTCCAAATGAATACCCTACCCTTGGAATAATCTTCACATCCATGTCAAACAAAGTATCTCCTTCATTCTCTTTAAATCTAATTTAGACAAATGGATGGATACCCATAAATTCACCCCAGGTCTGGCCCTTTGGTCCCTTAAAGACAGAAGAAGTAGGTAAGTAGGTAAACTACAGAGGCTGGATTCCTAATGATCTTCTAGATCAATTGTCAAGTATACACCTAAGAACCTTGAACCCTGAACCTAAATTTATATCATCACCACTTTTCATCCCCAAACTTCCCTATATCAGTCCACTACTCCTTGTTCTCATCTAGGATCACAGCCCATCTTCCTTCTCTAACATTAGCACTGTGAATGTCAATATATCATACATCCCATATTGCTTCCAAACCTGATATGTCTAGCACCTCTGTATTTATCCTATATTTCTTCTTTACCATTTCCATGACCTCTTCCATAGGATGACACCTACTGCCTGAACATCCTTGAAATGAATACTTCCAAATTAGTGACCATTGTTTTTGTAGTTTCCCCCACTAACAATTATTAGATGTCAGACAAACAGGGCCCTTGTTGTACCTGAACATTAAGCTGCTAATATTTTTAAGAAATCTAACTCTTCAAAGCTAAATAATTAATTGATCTGCAAGAGATATGTTGAAGTCAGGTATGATCTGAATGGCATATATGTTTGGTGGTTAAGACTGTTTGAAACAAAGTTGTACAAATATTATGGAATAAAGAAACAATGTTCAGAAGAACACATTAATTTATTAATTAATTAAGACATTCATTAATTAATTGAAATCTTCTAAGAGAAAGTACTTATATAACAGATAAAGTGTTCTAATAAATAAATGAAAAAGTTGCCAGCTCAACACTTATTTTGCATTAACCAACAGTATGAACAGTATAAATCTAAACCTGTGTCTCATACTCCTACAATATAAATATTATGCAGTAGTCACTGCAACATCTTACAATGGACTCACAGTTTCATAAATAAAATACATCCCCAGTGCTTCATTAACTTTAAAGTGAAAGCCTAATGCAGCTGTGAAAAACAAATATGATGCGGAGGTTCTGATAAGCACCTAAAAGAAAAGCCTACACTAAGCAAATAGTTCCCGGCAGAATGGTTGCTGTGGTTTTACTGTTACACTTATTAGAAACTTAGTATGCATGCATATTACGGGGATAGGATGTGTGAAATAACAAGTAGTCAACCACTTCCAGTCACCTAAAAAGTTGTATACTGTTGTGTTTCCTTATTTATTTGTTTCTTTCTTTGTCTCTCTCTTTCTCTCTGTCTCTCTGTCTCTCTTTTTTTTTTTTTTTCCGACTTTCTTGTGTTCCATTTCTTATATGAATAGTGGTAGGAGGACTGGCCATTAGTCATAAAATTCTGTGCGTTAAGTAAGTATAAACTGAACTTCCACACCCACATTATTCCCAATGAAGTTGAATAACTTGAAAATTACAGTAAATGCTCCAGAGTTTAGTGGCAAATGGAAAAATTATGCACATAGATTAGATGATTGAGTTAAGTACTGAGCAAGGAAATGTATATGCCATCAGATTTTAGCTATCGCATTAATGACAACAGAATTTAGTGCACCATGGTAGAGGTATCCAATTACCAATGCAATCATGCCCCCAGTGCACACATCAGCTTGTTTTCTAGTTTCGATTCTATCAAAAGTTGATGTGTGTGTGTGTGTGTGTGTGTGTGTGTGTGTGTGTGTGTGTGTGTGTGTGTGTGTGTGTGTGTGTGTGTGTTTGCATGCATATGAGTGGGTAGAGGGATCTGTCCTGTCATGGACTGACCTAGTATACTGCACTGGTATACATATATAAATAACTGATAACATAGGTTGCAGTACTTCTATGACCTTGAAAAAGGAAAGGAGATATCAGAGAATGAATGAAATAAAGCCTACCTGTAAAACTTTCTTAGAATTTGACAATGTTAGCAAGACTGAAAACACCATACAGATTAATTACTGAAAGATGAACAACTAGATTGCATCATGGTTCACTGAGTTATAACTAGATGAACTGAAACAGTGGAGCTTTACCTAGAAGGGAAAAAAAACAACAAAAGTTTTTTCTTGCAGGGGACAAGCCCCACCCTATCTCCTCCATGTGTGGGATTTTGCCCGCCACACTCCCTTTATCAGTGTATAAAATCTTCACTGTTACACAGCTGCTAAGAAAAAGGAAGACTTAAAAAGTAGTGAGTCATTGCCTGCACTGTAAAAGAAATAGTACTGCCATTGGCTTCCTATGACAAACAGCGCTTGAACTGCAACTTGTCATGTTGTCAGCAGTGAGTTGTAACAGTGAGCAGTGCTTACTCAGCTACGTATGGAATAACTGGTTAGGGTATGTGAAATGTGGAGGACAAAATGGATTTTATTAGCTACATTCTTAACACACAGGTAACATTTATGTCAGATAAACATCCCACAGAATATAAAATAATGGTTTGTGCAAATGGCTACAATCTACATGGTTCTTATATATGCATTTATTAAGTCTGAGGAGAGTAGAATCAAATCATCTTTCGTAACTACATGACCAAGATTACATTACATACATCTATCTGATGGTGTGTGTGTGTGTTTGTGTGTGTGTGTGTGTGTGTGTGTGTGTGTGTGTGTGTGTGTGTGTGTGTGTGTGTGTGTGTGTGTGTGTGTATATACCTAAAACAGTAAGTGAGTGCCTTTGCCAACCCAATGCATGGGATGCCAGGGAAAACACTACCAATGTCATGTCTGACAGTTTTAGTGTTATACAAAGACAATTCAGAGTTATGATAATGAGGCAATAATGGGGTATCTTTAAATTGAAAAATATAACAAATTACTTTAAGCAAAATTTGAAAAAAAAAAAAACGCAGGTGGTATCTGGGTAGGAAAGGGGAATCAGCTCACATGATAAAAAAAATATATGTGAGTTGTTCCAGCTGTCTAGATGACTGTCTTCATTAACACAAATAATCATTTGTTTAAACAACTGTACCATAATATGTAAACAACTTAAAGAACCTTCCAATGAGAATTGGAGAAAAACAGAGGAAAGCAAGAGAAGAAAAATTCTGCTACACCAATATCAAATTAAGTGTATAATATACCCCTCCCTGAATGTTACGTGCTATACTACCAGGTCTGCAGAACTTGGAAGGCAGGTTCTACTTTCTAAAACAAAAATTTCACCACTTAATGCTAAATTGCTGACATAGCACTTAAATAACACAAAGATAATACATTTATTGTAAAAGCTGTAAATGTAGCTATCTCATTTATCAGATTTGAGGAGAACCTTTATTTATATTAGTTCTACACAAGAGTCCTAGAACACCATGGCTGTTATATAATAAACAAATTGAAATAAATTGTGAGCTTGGAGGTACATGAACAAGGACATATTACAAGTTAAAAACTCTAAATTCTAATGATATTAGTAGCTCTAAATATCCCATCTGTGCAGAGTCTGCATTTTCAAACTGGTTTTCTCTAGAGACTCCAGTTTCCTTCTATATCCCAAAGGTATGTGGTAGATGGACTAGTGACTCTAAACTGTCTGTAGGTATGTGGGGAGCAGGGGTATGTGAGATATAGAGGAAATTCCTGGCAATCTATATCTGTTTCCTGTCTAGAAAACTCTGTGGGCAGTGGTGACATCTTGAGGTTGCTGTAGAAGTAGGATGTAACTCAGCAGGACTTGATGGATGGATGGATGTGGATGGATGAGAAACTACCTGAAGGAGAATGGTTCCAGGTAAAACTTTTCTAGTAGGTCTTAACATAACCCGATTTAGGAAAATTAAATCATAAAAAGCTCCAATTAATTGACCATGTATTATTATTTAGTATTATGCTATAGTCATAATTTGGGGATTCCGCAGTGGTATAGCAGTAGCGTTGTTACCTCACAGCAAGAGGTTCTCCCGTTCGATTCTCGGCTTGGCTTAGGAGTGCCTTCTGTGTGGAGTCTGCATGTCCTCCCCGTAGTTGGGTAGCATTTGAAAGACATGCGTGCGTAAAAAATCTACTGCCAATCATAGCGGACCGGAGTTCCACTGTGGCGACCCCTTACCGGAAAAAAGCCGAAAGACAAACAACAACATGCTATAGTCATAATTCAGAAGTAATATCATCCTTCCTTCCTTTTTCATTAGTCCCATTTGGGCTAGAAAGTTTAGTAATTTTAATATAAAGGAAATCATAAATGCTATGGACATTTTCAAAAGAAGGTCATTGAGGCCCAGCATCTTCACTTTCTTTTTTTTTTCAAATATATTTTTTATTTTTCTTCTTCTCTTGTTTTGTTGCATATTTCAATTCCAGTCATTTTACAAGTCACAATTCAGTTAAATAGTAGAAGAAATACAGTCATATTTAGGTACATCTTGTTGCAAGAGAATTTTCAGTATTACAACAAAATACACAATACAAATAACTCTATATACAATATATACAACAAGTGCTGCAGAAAAGCAACTTCTGATTAAGATTTGTGTCACAGTGTACATACTATTCATAACTGCTACATATAAGGTTTAGCTTAGACACAGACTCATGAAAGGATATGTGTTATGCCCTTTCCAGTTTACATTCACAATAATTTGTCTTTTCTCATCTATCTGTTCTTTTAAATATGATCCAGGAGAAGACTCCAGTATCTTAGAAAATAGGAATGCTTACTTTAGTTATTACTTTAGTTATTCATTATCAATTTATGTGCTGATAAATACTTTATTGCCATAGTTCTGAAGTCATCCCATGACAATTTGGTTCAATCTAATCAGTCCTGAGTAATGTACAATTCTGCTAGTGAGAAGAGGGTAATTAGAATATGCAGATTACGCTTGGGTAACTTTTGAGAGGTGATATGCAAAAATAGCAAATTCCCATGATAATGTGGACTTTTGATATCCCAACATCTCCAATCTGACTCTCAGTGAGCACCATAATTTAAAAGTACATTTACAGCTCCAGAAGATGTGGAAAAGGGTGACAATTTGTGAGTAGCAGCAGGGACAATTTGGTGAAACTTCTGAGTTGAAATTTTTGAGTATTTCTGGAGTAAAATAAGCATTGTTGGCTATCATTAACTGAGTATACATCAGTTTCTTAAAAGGGATTAATTTTAATGTTGTTTTTGATGGATTTAGATGTTTTCCTTTTCGTAGTTTCTTTGAGCTTTTCAGCCCAGTATTTTCAATACAAATTAGATGGATAGATCTAAGGGATACTATAAGCCTATACGCATTTGCTAGCATTTTTTTCCTTAAGGTTAGTAAGTTCCATAATGAATTACACATATTTATGTCTTTATCATTTACTTCAAAATCTGCTATTATTGATGTGCACAGTTCTCTAATTTCCCTCAGCATTATGATGTATCCTTTCGGAGGGGTAAGGATATATCTTGTGACCTCTAAATACTTTTTCCTATGTCTGTAAATATCCCAGACATTGCATTTCTTAATGAGCGGATAGTCGTCCAAGTTTATCATCTTGTTCTTTAATATGAGGTTTGGATTCAGATGTATTGGTTGTAACAGAATGTAAATATTTGTTACATTTAGTGCTTCCCTCATTTTTTGAAATCTAGTTATTCTAAGTTTTAAGGATATATGAAATCTGCTATCCTTTAGATTTTCCTGATTTATAAATCAAAGAGCTTTGGGGTTGATTTTACTGTTTTTGACATGGTCGTACCATAATTTAATCCATAGTGGATACCATTCTTTACCCTTGGGATTATATTCAGCAACTTGAATGACCCTGTTTGAACATATTATATCATAATATAAGTTAAAGTCCAGTAGTCACAGTCCTCCTTTTTCCTTAGGATACATTAACTTCTGATATTTGATTCAGACAGACTTAAGGTACCAGATAAACTTAGCTAAAACTATATTTAATTTTCTAAAGAAGTTTTTCAGGACTATTAAATTTTATTTTTATTTATTTATTTATTTATTTATTTCAGTTTGGTTACCGGGGAAGTCCACTGGGCCAGAGGTGTGCCCATTTTCAGTGGAGGCCCGGGGAGAAAAGCTTCAATAAGCAATATGGTTACAAGGTTACATAATGCAATGGTAAGTACATACATAAATGGATACAAAGGTTACATAATGCAGTGGAAAATACATATATGCAATCAGGTACAGGGGATAAATTGGCATTGAAATACAATTTTGACATAGGTAGCACAGTTTGTAGGTATTTACATTCAGGACAGTAAGTTTAGATTGACTGGACAATAAGTATATATGACTTACTTGATATTTACAATATATACAATACTTGGAGTCAAGAGAGAGAGGATGCTTAGTCTGAGTAAGTTAGCTTAGGTTTAATTAGGATAATAGAAAAGAGGTAATAGTGCAGAGAGAAGCAGGAGAATGAAGAGCTCAAAGGGGAAATTCTTAAGATAGTTATGTAGGGGGAAAACAGGAGCATTTACGTTTAGTGGATAGGTAAGAGAAAAGTAGGGTTTTGAAGGATTCAGAGTTAGGTGTAGTCCTGAGTGAAGGAGGGAGAGAGTTCCATTTTTTGCCAACAGTGAAAGAGAGAAGGTGTTGGCCTGCAAGGCATTTGGGTTTGTGGACAGAGATTAAATTTTGGTGTTCAGATCTCAAAGATCTGGTTGGGATGTAAGGGGGAAGGATGTTTGTTAAGGCTGGGCATTTATCTGGATAGAATATTAATTTGTGGGCAGTGGTAAGTTGGAAATAGTCTAGGAGGTTTGGGAGTTCCAGCCAGTTCAGAGATTGTAGGGTTAGGCAGTGGTGAGTAGAGGTTTTGGATTTAGTTGCGAATTTGGAGATTTTATTATAGCAAGTTTCAAGTTTAGAGGTGTTGGAAGAAAATATGTTAGTTAGTAGAGGGGCTCCATATAATAGAGAGGGTAGGAGGTAGGTATTAGCAATAGTTTGCCTTGCGGAGTTGGACAGAAAGCGGTTATTTCTATAGAGCATGCCTAGCTTTTGATGGGTTTTCTTGATGTTTTGTTGGATGTGAACATCAAATTTAAGGTGTTCGTCTATGGTAATGCCGAGGAGTTTTGCGGAAGGGACCACTTCTATGGCAGAGTTGCTTTGGTTAAGGACTTTGAAAGCATTCTTGTCGAAGGAGAAGTTTCTGGAGGGAGGAAACAGCAGAATTTTAGATTTGTTAGAGTTGAGTGAGAGATGGTTTTGGTGCATCCAGTTTTCGGTAGTGGAAAAAGCTGTTTGAGTTTTAGTCAATAGTTCAGGAAGGTTGGAGGCGGCACAGACTAAGGTGGAGTCGTCTACATATTGGATAACTGTGTATCAGGGATGATTGAGTGAAGGTTGTTAATGAAAATGTTGAAAAGCATGGGTCCGAGGATGGACCCCTGGGGAACACCGGTGGGTGTTGGCAAGAAAGAGGAGGTAGAGTTCTTCCATCTGACAGCTTGAGATCTGTCAGATAGGTAGCTGGAGAACCAGGAAAGGGTATCAGGGGAGAGATGAAGGTTGGAGAGATGAAAGAGAAGGTGCTTGTGGGTGATGGTATCAAAGGCTTTGGAAAGATCTAGCAGTACTGTGGATACTAGAAATCCAGAACTGCGTGCTCGATTTACTGTATCTAAGAAGGATAGTAAGGTGGTAGTGGTGCTGTGGCCAGGGCGGAAGCCATGTTGGGTGGGAGTTAAGAGGTGATTCTGAGTTAAAAAAGGCATAAGTTGGTGATGGACACATTTTTCAAGTATTTTTGATAATGGTGAGAGTATGGCAATTGGGTGGAAATTAGAGATATTGTAGATTTTGCCTCCTTTGTGTAGAGGTAGAATGAAGGCAGATCACCAAAGTTTGGGTACATAAGACTCTTTTAAAGATCTGTTAATTAGGATGCTGATAGGGAGAGCAATACCATCAGCAGCAGTTTTGAGGAAGGAGGAGGGTAAGTTGTCTGGGGCATTTGAGCAAGGCTTTAGTTTTGATAGGAGTCTTTTTATGAAAGTAGTTGGTACAGGTTTGATTTGTAAATTAAGCGTACAGGGGTGCTGGGAGTAGAGGAGAGAGAGTTGAATGGATTATTGTTGGGAAAAGATTTGGTTAGATTAGCTATGGATTCTGTAAAGAATGTGTTGAAGTGAGAGCTTAGTTCTGAGTCGGTTAAGCTAGGGTCAGGGCAGGGATTATTCCTAGATCCTGGATGGAGTAGGGAATTAATAGATTTCCAGAATTGTTTAGGGTTCTTGTTATTATTGGACTGAAGTTTATTGTAGTAATTTTTTTTGTCTGAGGTGATTAGTTTCTTTACTTGGTTGCGGAGTTGGGTGTATTGAAGTAAGGTAGAAGGCATCTTATTTTTTTGGTAGAGCTTCCAGGATTTGTCCCTGGAGTGCATGATTTGTTTAGTTTCTTTGGATAGCCAAGGAGCAGAATTAGTCTTGATTAATTTGTTTCTTGGTGGGGCTTGGGAGTTGAGGGTTTTTAGGAAGATAGAGTTAAAATATTCTACTGCATTGTCAAGGGGAAGAGTATAAAGGATTTGCCAGTTTATATATTTAAAAGTGTTTGAGAAATTTGAGGGGTTGAAGTTGCTGAGATTGCGAGTGTGGATATAGTGGTGTTGGTGTTTAGTACTGTTGGTTAAGCGATGTATGAAAGCAGGGAGATGGTCACTGAATGTATCTGGGATGGTACCAGAGAGAGTTATTTTATTTGGATGGGAGACTAGGACCTAGTCGATGATTGATCCTGGGGGGGTGGTGTTTGTTAGGGCGAGTGGTTGTCTGTATTACTTGGGAGAAATTGTAGAGGTTAATGAATAAGGAGGGAGAAGGTGACTTGATTTGTTGCATTGAGCTGAAATAATAACCTTAGCAAAAAAAATAACTTAGTTGGTCCACCATGGCAAAAAGTGAAACGTTTAATTAAAACAAAAAAATGGGCACTTTCAAGTACAACTCTCTTTCAAATCAATAAAGCACAACATTAAACTCATTTAAAAACTATAAGCCTCCAATGGAAACTTTGTATCAAAATTACCTTATAGACACAGCACTTGCATTAAGCAACTCAATTCACTAAACCTTTCAGCCAATAAAAACAGCTTATTAGGCAAATGCTCCCTTACCATTCATAAAAGTATGTAAAGTGCATTCATAAAACCATTTAACTGATAAAGTTTATATAAATAGTTTACACCCTTTTAACACTGGCTTCAATGGCAAGATGGTATTCAACCCAAGTGCCCGATCTGCTTGCAAGTAAGCTATCCAGCTGACTTCATGCTGCTCAGTCAATAGGGTCAGATCACCCCCCCCATTATTGAGTCCACGTACCTTAAGTACCATAAACAAAAAACACTGGTTAGGAAAGGCTGAAACATGTCTTGCTAAGGCATTATGTATAACATTAGCCTTAATATCTCGGAGATGCTGTAGGATCTTTTCTTTAAGCATACGATTAGACTTTCCCACAAAGAAAGATGGGCAAAATCTACACTTAGCTAAATACACTAAGTGCCTAGTTCTGCAATTAGCATAATCAGTGGAGCGATACATCACCCCTGTAATCAGATGTACAAAACAATTGGAAGTGTTAATATAGTTATATCCTTTACAATGCCCACAACGAAAAATTTTCACCTTGTTGTCTTCTGTAACAAAACGCCTCCCACAACATATTTACATAGCAGCTTCTTTTAATTCAGAGGATTTTTATAACTGAATCTGGGTACTGTCCGACAATACATTTAATCCTGTCATCAGATAATAATATTTTCCAATTTCCTTGAATAACCTTCTTAATTTTATTCATATCACTAATGTATTTGAGGATCAGTCTAGGATGTTCAACTCCCTCTTTAGGCCACACAAAGATGTTTCCCTTAACAAAAGTCCTGATAATCCCTTTGAAACTTCTACATCTTAGTTTGTTTCAATTTAAATTCATAGCCTTATATCGTACAAAACAATTCATCCATTCTATGAATATATGCCTCCTCAATACATTTAGAGGTGATTTCTTTCTGTTTATTCTCTCCCCATTGTAAAACATCAGCCATTTCTGGCTCAAAATAATAAATTAAGAGCTGCATATATTTGATACTCATTTGTAAGTTAATATCCTGCCACCGTGCAAGCAGCTCAGGATAAACACTGCCATATGTAGGCATACAGAGCACTCTTAATCCTCATGGCACTATTTTATAATGTATACAAGCGAGATGAAACTTCTGCCATTGTAGACGTTTCAATTTAAATAAATCCTTTTCTAGTTCTACAAACAATACATTTCTAATAACAGTCTCATCCTCAGTATTACAATTCACCAAACCTTTATTTACAAAGTCCAAGTCTATAAGAGGATTAAATCCTGGATGAACCCATCTTTTTGTATGTTCTTGGAGCTGGACAGTGACCATTGCTTCAGGTTGATAATCAAGTTCAATATTATCACCTTCAACTCCTGCCATGTGTTCATCTTCTTGTAGTAAAAAAAAAAAAACAAAAAAAAAACAAAACCAAGATGAACAGAGCCAAAGAACCAGACTAATAAAAAACAAATAATCCAAGTAAAAAATAACTCAATCGGTCCACCACGGCAAAAAGTGAAACATTTAATTAAAACAAAAAGATGAGTAGGTTCGAGTACAACTCTTTTTCAAATCAATAAAGCCCAACATTAAATTCATCTAAAAACTATAAGCCTCCAATGGAAATTTTGTATCAAAAGTACCTCATAGACACACCCCTTGCATTAAGCAACTCCATTCATTAAACCATTCAGCCAGTAAAAACAGCTTATTAGGCAAATGCTCCCTTGACAGTCATAAAAGGACGCAAAGTGCATTCATAAAACCATATAACTGATAAAGTTCATATAAACAGTTTACGCCCTTTTAACACTGGTTTCAATGGCAAGATAGTATTCAACCCAGGTGCCCGATCTGCTTGCAAGTCAGCTATCCAGCTGACTTCAAGCTGCTCAGTCAATAGGGTCAGATCACTCCCTCTATTACTGAGTCCACGTACCTTAAGTCCCATAAATGTAAAACAGTGGTTAGGAAAGGTGGAAACATGTCTTGCTAAGGCATTATATATAACATTACCCTTAATATCTCGGAGATGTTGTAAGATCCTTTCTTTAAGCATGCAATTAGTCTTTCCCACATAGAAAGATGGGCAAAATCTACACTTAGCTGAATACACTAAGTGCCTAGTTCTGCAATTAGCATAATCAGTGGCTTGCATAGTCTTACTGACACCATTGGCTGACAAACTTACCCAACACACATACCTTACTTCCCAGTGGGGTGCATACACACACTCTGTCTCTGCCTATAAAGCAAGGCTGCCACAAGTCCCACACTTATTCTTACAACTTATTTTCCTGCAAAGTGTTCACCCTTTCTACTTATGTCTATTGCCTGGAGCATCACCTTCATCTCCAGCCTGTAACACATATTAAAAGGGAGATTTACACATATGGGGCACAACATGATGGACTTTTGCTTTGGTTTTGTGACCATACAACAGTTTTTTATCAAGGCAGAAGCAGGGATAAATGAGTACTGTCACTATCCTACTCACATCCACTCCTTTACTATGCTTGGATGATGCTGAATGTGAGATGTGTAACCAAGCAGTGATTACTGGTAGCCATCTGTTATTGCTGCATTTCTACATATATACTGCCATGTATGTGATTCTGACATATGTTCACATTTTGTTGTCTTTCAGGAGATATGTAACCAAGATGCCAGGGCCCTTTTACAGAGGCCAAGACTGAAGCTATCCTGGATGCCCTGCATCAGAATCACCAACTCCTGCTGTCCAGGTGGAGGACAAACAGGGAAGATGGGGCAGCATTATGGGCTGACCTGGCTGTCAGTGCAAATGCCATTGGACACCAGAGCAGGACATACAAGCAGGTGTAACACCGTGCCACAGCTATGATAAATTCTGCCTGCAGAAGAGCAGCAGATAAGTCCAGGGAACGTAATGTCACTGGTGGAGGGCCTGCAGCAGAACAACCATTGTCAGCCACAGAGGAATTCCTGGAGAACATATAACCCACATCCCAGGCATCCATCACATGGTATGTCATGGATGTGGGTGCCACTGTTTCCACACAAGAGGCTCGTCCAGGAATGCTTAGTTGGATAAGCATTGGAATACTGTAGCATTCAGTGTTTCACACTGTAAATAATTTTATGTGGGTGGCAGGTATTATTTTTTTGGGGGGGGAGGGGAGGGGTCAGTCACAGTGTGAATTTCATGGCCAGATTGTGACCTTCATACCAAGTAACATAGTATGTACTGTAAATGTGAGATCTGTGGACCCATTAACCTGTTATAGTGCAACAATGGGTTACATTACCTCTCCCTCAATTTTTTCACAGGACTGTCAGGAATGAAACGCGGCCATGATGTTGCTCCTGGTAAGCATAACACTGTTGTAATACAGATGCAGCTTGAGTGCATTGTACTACTAAAGTGCCATCCCAGGCCTGCCAGCTGGATTGATGTGCTGTTTGCATGGTTGCCAGTCTCACAGAGTTTTACCAGTGGAACACGGTTTACAATCGCAGCTGTGCCTTGTAGTTGTGACTACACTGATAGCAGTATTTGTAGTACAATTATGTGTCAACTGTGCAGAGTGTTCACAAATGTCAGCAGTGTACATCACTGTTGCTCATGAGATTCTTGAATAAGGAGCTTATAACTTACAAGCAACTACAGAAGTTTCTTAGAAAGTAATGTCCTCAGGTCCTGGTATATGAGGAGGGGGGGGTAGACAAGTTTGTAATACTGACAGCATTGTATACAGCTTGACATATATTGCAAGATTGTACTGTAGAGCATAGTAGTGCATGTACTAATGTACCACTTTTCCTTTTTTATCACAGGTGACCAGGTTGGTTGGTCTCTGTCCCCCTCACAACCTGATGTCAGTGTCTCTTCAGACTCCGATGATGATGGTGGCCAGAGTGAGGTACTGAGGGGTTACAGAGGCTGAATCTGTCACAGAGGTTAACATCCCTCTTCTGCTTCATTATCACCATGCACAGTCAGTATGTCTACGCATACCCAGTCCCCTGAGGCCACAGATATTGGACAGTCAGAGGGTGGGGACACTGAACAGGAAAGTGTGGGTACTATGGCAGCAGTGAGTGTTGATACTGGCCATAGCCAAAGTGATGGTGAGGTTCCACACAGGCAGATTGATCGGGGTGTCCATAGGCAGCCTGCTGTCCATCCACCACCACCTATTACAGGTGTCCTGTCACGTGTCACTCAGTGTACATTTAGGGCCATCATGGAGACACAAGCACCTTCTGAAAGGGCTTCCAGACAAATGCTCAGGGTTATGATGCAGCATAGTCTGACATCCGTGACTGTCTCCCCCACATTGCTGATACCCTGGATCAGCTGACTGATGCAGCGGAAAGACAGTGGTCTGGCAGAGATCTCAGATTATCTGGCTTGGAATGGTCATTGTCTGTGATGGAACATCTGGTTGGAGTTGAGCATCAAACCCGTGGACATAGTTCAGCAACTACATCAGCTGAGAGTCCATGTGGCCATGTTCTCTCACTCTCCCATAGTGGCAGAACTTCTAGCGGCCCAGAGGCAAGTGTGCTGTTCACACCAAGACATGGCAGGCCATAGACTCATGCTCTTGGTGTGTTCTTTTGGAGGGCACGGTCCTAGCAGACAGCAGTGACCCTCAGGTAGTAGCGCCACTTCTGACCTTGGGAATGCAGGTGCCACTGCAACTTCTGGCAGAGGCAGTTCCCATGTTTGGGGTGGAGACAGTGAACTATCAGCTCTACCATGCACGGTTCAAAGTTGTCCAACATACAGACACATAGGGCTAGCACTGAGCTTGACTGTGTTCACAAAGACACTCACACACCACTGTCACAATCAATTCACCTGTATACACACACAGCACATTCCATGGTCCATCTTGCCTGCTTCCCTTCTTGACTCACACACATGGTTGCCAACCTATTGGGTCAGTTCTGGCCTCCTGCACCACCACACAATACCCTGTGCAAGTGATGATACCTTGGCCACATCCCTGTCATCCTTGTCATCAATGCAGGGAAATGAAGCTATGTGTCTGATGCACATGATGGCTGTCTTAATTGCTATGTAGTCCTTTAATCCACTGTTGCCTTTCACATGCTACTTGTACTGGTCACTGACAGACATTGTCTGCTGGTGGTTGTATGGAGTACATCACATTATGTTGTGAAGATTAAGTTGGATGATGTTGTAATGGTTGTATGCTTACAAAAAAAATGGTGCCTCATAGAACTGTTTATGTCTCAGTGTCCAGATTTTTTGGGACACACCTATTGCTACAGTTCTACAATAAACCCGTAACCATCAGAGCACAGGAAGAAATGTCAGCACAGAATTAAAATGTCTTCAGAAAGGTAAAGCAGTATAGGTGCATGGCTTCATAACTTCATCTATGTATCACTGGCTAACAGGGACAGTGGTGTCATGAAGCCTACTCCTGCATCTGTAATCTCTGACACAATGTGGTTTCCTTCATAGGTGTAAGTAGGGTTCTGGGAGCTAACAGATCTACAAGCTGTGGCGTAGGAGATACACCATCTACAACCCTGTCTCCACTACAGACATTTGTCCTCATCCAGTTATGACTGCTTTGTTCTGCATCCCATTGTGTTACTTACACATGATGTGCGTTACAGCAGAAGTGTGGTTCACATGGATGGGGAGCCTATTACACATAGTGTGTAGCACCACAGTTGCATACCTGTCTCTCCAGCATGGCCTACTTATACCACAGTCAAGGTGCAGCTGTATACAACAGGTACATCCCGTAATAGTCCTTTTTTGGATGTGAGGGTGGTACACAATGGGAGCTGACAGCTCCATGTATGGCAGTCATACACCTCCCCTCCAAAGCATATAGTGGACAGAATACACAAATTTGACCTTGACATTCTGCACTGGACATGTTATGTACACTATGTATTGGGTTACTGTGGGACCTCTGTGGCTGTTATCGGTTTATATTACCTTATTGAAAGCTGATAAGAGCGAATGCTCCTTGATTGACCCCTAAATAACGAATACACTAAATAGTGAAGACACAGAACAGCGATTTATTTCCCACGGAAGAAAAAAATTGCTGTTCCGCAAAAAAAAAAAAAAAACAAATGCAAACACACTGTGCCCTCCACACCCTCCCTACTAAAATACACCAACTCCAAGATCGCACCACAGTGGAGGAAATGGCAAACTCCCAAAAACGACCCAGAGATTTTTTTTCCCCGGGGAAAAAAATCACTGTTCCATGTCTTTGCTATTTAGTGCATTCAACATTTATGGGTCAATCAAAGAGCGTTTCCTCTCATCAGCTTTCGATAATGGAATATAGACTCAGTTGTTACAGGTGTCAGATATGCCTGTATACTTATATACAGCAGGTGTCATTGCACTTAATGATAGATGTGATGAGTGCCACATACAGTGTAACAATGACATTCTGGGATTTACATGCCATACCTTTATCTATAGGTTATACAACAGTACATGAAGTCCCACATCTTACTGACCAGTGAAAGTCAAAGGCTAAATCTTTCTTTCTGTCCATAAGTTCCTGCCTACCAGGTCAATTGTTGGAGGTGAGCAGACAATACTGTATTGTCCAGGGGGTGGCTGACTGCCAAAAGAATAGTATTGTGCATACCTTGGCATGTAGTATTTGTCAATGGCTCTGGCAGCAATGTGTGTGTCAGCCCATCCTGGGTAACTGTTGGTTCTGTGCACTAAATAATGACAGTCCCTTATTTGCAATTATCTGCAAATGTAGCCAGTCTGAGGTCACTGACAGTGGCTGTGACTGCAGAGAAGGGACTGGCTAGCAGGGGTAGTCCCAGAAACGATGTGTGTGGGTAGTCCACTGGTGATTGAGTCATTCTAGCGTTGGTATACAAAAGCCTATCTTCCCAGATAATGACTGCAGGACACTTGGCTATCCAATGGCTGACATACAAGTTTGTAAAACACCTCCACAGTGTGTCCACAATGCCTGATGGCCTATTTTGACAAGTGCATTGTCAGGCCATGGTAGGTGAGGTGAGTAATTTTCCCCTCATTTTCCCCTCATACATCACAATCTGTATCACGGAATTCAGTACAAAGCTTAGGGCAGGCATGATCTGACCTTGAGCAACACAAGCTGAGTTTGGGCCAGTGTCTGCAGGTGTACTACACTGTTAGTGATCATTTCCATGATAAGTGTTTTCATGGCTGTAAATGCGACAATACTGAGACATCTGGGGACACAAGTTGTCACTGCATGCTACTTGCCCTGTGTGTAACAATGTACTGACTTTAATTGCAGCATGGTTTCCAAGAAGGTAGTCTACCAACATGTAGAGACCATAGGCAAACAGTGGGGTGGGGGTAAATTCATACGTACACCCTGGGAAAAGTTAGGAGGCACTGTTCATACAGTTATCCTGCAGCTGCACAACACTCAATCAGTGTGTACTCTGCTGACACAATTACCTTGTGAGAAAGGCTGACAAGAGGGGCATCTCCTGAATTGCTGTGCCTGGCTACTACAACTGCTGGTCTCAGCACAACCACGCTCTCCTGGGATACCATGCCCCTACACCTCGTCTCAAACCAAAAGCAAAATGTTAGTACCAAACTCCACATATAAGTGCAGGCCTCAGCCTGTTTGTTCATCCACATAGTTGTCCCACTTCATGAAGGGCTCTGTAGCCTTGACATACCCTTTACCAGGTAGATGCCTTGAGTAGCAATCAGGGCAATCATTACAGTGTGGCATGTATTATGCCTAGTATTCCAGGGTTCTTGGGTTTCAGTAGGGTAATGTGCAAATGGTGAGTTGGAGCACAGCTGCAGTGTCACAGTCTGATGTACAATGTCCGGTGACATACACATGCATGGTTGCTCAGGCAAGCACCTCAGTGGCAGTGATGCCTGTCTGGTCAAAATGTCACAGCAGTTCATGCAGCCTGACCATCATCAGCTTTGTGGTACATGTCTGCAGGCCATGGATCTGAGGCATACTGCAGCAGGGTTGGCACCTTTGGCCAAAGTGTGTGTACCCACACTCATCCTGTGTATGTCAGACTGTACATTTATGCAACCGGAACACATGTCTGTGTTCCCACATCAAGTCACACAACATCCAGTGTGCTGTCTGGTAGCCTGACACATGGTGCAGACTAGCAAGGCCAGAGAAATGACCACAGAGTTGAACAAGTTCTCTGTGCATACACGGACATCCACATCTTCACTGCAAGGCATGCCACCTGCACAACTGCATAAACTTGGTTGCAGCTGACAGGAGGACAAGAATCACCTCATGGCACAGCAAACTGGGAGCAGTCATACAATCTCCCAATTACATCACTCTCCCACAAATCATGAACATATGCCTGTTCACATCCTCATGGCCATAACCCCATACAATTGTGTATGTAGTATCATTTCCATCAGTAACAGCAATGTTCCTGGTAAGTAGCACTTCATTAGCTACACCTGATGTACATTCTCAGGAGTGATATACATGGGCACACAGGCCTGGTTTATACCTACTTTACCATAGATCGCCATGTCTCCACAGGGGTAAGATGAGTAGTATATCATGCTCATGTCATTAGTGAGGGAGCTGTCACTCAATAATGCTGTGTTTATAACCTCTGTGTGCTCTTCCCTCAGCATGCCAATATTTCACCGCAATGGCCAGTCCCCAGTATCTGACCTACGAAGATTGTGTGTAATTACTGTCATTGTAGCTTGTGTCATATAGACCACTCAGAAGTGGTCTCTGCCTTGCATACAGGGCATTATGTGACCCTGCTGTATTGGACATGCTGCAATTCTGTGCATGGAATGATATATGTATCATCGGTTGTAAGGACATAGGATCATAGGAAGTTACTAGGCTATTATCCCTGAGGTCCTTACAAGCCTGCCCAAGAATTTATCCTATGTTCCATCTAGTAAACACCTGATGCCCCTGTCCAGCAGGGACACAGGTGGAGTCCTAGGGGTGCATTTCCTGTTCCCTATCCAGTTATCCAGGTTGCACTTACAATGTGTTAATAAGGTACTGGGCTTTACATTGAGAGGGTGTCTATTCCACAGAAGGGGGAGTCTCTGGAATACAAATCTGTCTCACCAACAAGTCCTATTGATGTCACAGGCCCAGTTGAAATCTCGCATGCGGGTTACTCAAGTGGAGCTTGACTTGCATATATGCAGCAGTCCCATCAAGGCGGTGTCTCAGATTGCTGTGTATGCCAGACAGAGGCCTCTGAGGAGTCTGCATAAGACTGGGTAGTGGGACAGGGCTTTTAGCCTATTTGTGTTGGTCAGATGTTTGAGACCCTGGATTATCCTGGTAAGAACCTCTATGTTCTCTCCAGCTGCTGCATGTGCTTTGTGATGTACATGTCGAAAGGGGCATTGTACTCAATAATGGGTCTTATTAGGGAAGAATACAGGGATGTTATGACCTCCTTGTTCCTGGATGACATACCCTTTCTAATGAGGTGGGCCATGTAAAAAACTTTCTGTACAATAATGGCAATATAAAGGTCAAAAGTCAGTTTGCTTATCAACCTGGGTGCCCATGTCCCTCACGACTGATAGGGTGCCTAGGTCCTTGTTATTATTGTGATAATTTATGGGGACATCACTTACCCCACAGTAGAAGCATTTTTTAGCATTCAGTCTGAGGCCATGTTTCCGGAACCAGTCATTTGTTTTGGTGAGTCCTTCTTGGAGGATGTCCATATCACTAGGGGAATTGATGACAGTGGCCAGCTTGCAGTCATCTGCAAACTTGCTTAGCTATATCCCACTGGTTTTGGTCAGCACCTCAGCAAACTATATCAAACTATATCTTAAACAAGGAATACATGCATACGGTCAAAGACGACACCCCCGACTGTTACATATTCTGAATGGAAATGTCAAACATCACAGGCGGGAACCCTCAGAATATCATGCAAAACTCTGAATTCTAAATTCCCGGTCGCACAACCCCCACAACAAGCGCTACCATGGGTCAAGAGAGGGGAATATTAGCCTGGCTGGTGTTTGGTATTTCTGGGATCGGCATCTGAAAATTCAACATTTACCAAACTGTGGTCACTGCTTTCGGCTTTTGTAGTGTCGGCATACTGACGTTCAACCATATGCATGTAATCCCTTATTGAACATAGGGCCCAGGACTGATACCTGATGTACATCACTCATTACGGGTCTACTGCTTGAGGTGGCTTCCCCTATTTTGAGTAGGTGGGTTCTATCAGTGAGCCAGTTTGCCACCCATCTGGTGACATACAAAGTGATTCCTAGTTGAGAGAGATTATCTTTTGTACCTGAGTGAGGAATAGTATCGAAAGGTTTGGCCAGGTCAAGTTAGGCAGTGCGCATGGTCTTCCCCTCGTCCATGGCTTTGGAGACTGTCTCAAAGAAGTTGACCAAATTTAACAGGCATGACCTCCCCTGATGAAACCAAACTGTGTTGGGTCGAGTGTTTGGAGGTTCCATGATACTCCATCCCATGGCCTTGCAGATCAGGCTACTTAGGCTGATGGGTCTATAATTTGCTGCATCAGTGGACACTCCACCTTTGTGCAAAGGGATGACAGTGACTGTCCTCCCCTCAGCTGGGACAAAACCGGTACTCAGGCTTTGGTTACTTAGGGTGCCAAAAGGTGCTGCAAGTCCCGGCCTATGTTATCGGGTCCCATTACCCTGTATGTGACATTAATAATACATGCTGGTGGGGGAGATATGTGTACCACACTGTCACAAACTGTTGAAACAGACCCCCCCAATGGCAAACAGTGCACCTCCTTGGCCCTCTGCAGATGCAGTGTGTATGACTGCATGGATGACTGTCAAGTCACCACAGGGCTTCTGTGTGTGTCCCTTGTAGAGAATATCAGGGCATGTAGGACAATACAGACATATAAATATATATATATATATATATATATATATATATATATTTTTTTTTTTTTTTTTTTTTTTGTTATGTGGATGTATGGGTGGAGATGATGTATGTGTCTATATATATATATATATATATATATATATACATATATATATATATATATATATATATATATATATAATATATATATATATATATATATATATATATATATATGCGTGTGTGTGTGTATAGAGATTTTTATGTGCATTCATATATATATATATATATATATATATATAGAGAGAGAGAGAGAGAGAGTGAGATACTGATAGAATATGTATACATATATCTCTGTATCTGTAGACATATCTGTATATAAGTCATTTTGACTGGGAGCAACAGACTTTCACTCTCTTTAACTAAGTGTATGAGCATGCCCAGTAGGGGTTTGCTAGTTATAACCTGACTCCAGCCCACTCCTACCTCTTTTCCCGTCCAGGATTTGTGTGTTACGTATAAAATATGACATCTGTCCCTGTTTCTGCACTGCTGCCCATCACTGAACTTGACTACAGCTTTTTTCAGTTGTGTGATGTAATTAATATGTCACAAAGGTTAATAATATTGCACCACAAACAAGACTGACAGTCTGTAAAAACAAAAAGTAGTACTACCTGACATCCAAAAAAATGGCTACATCTAGATTAGAACCCTGAATTCCACTATACAAGCTAATTGCCCTAGTCCTTTGAGACACACAGGCTGCTTGACAGACAGCAAGCATTCATCACACATTCAACTGCAGACATACGTATATAGTTATTCCTGAGCTAATTAAGATATAGAGAATGTATCTATTTAAAATATAGATAAGATATATAAGATATAGAGAATGTATGATCAATTTCTTTGTTACTGTCCCGAGACTGCCTGGCATGCTGCTATACCATTGCTGAGTTTGTGTTACAGTAGTTGCAGGTGAACACTGCTGTGTCGGGGGTGTTGGAACACCACCACTTGTTCTGCTGGGATATACAGTATATAGTCTATCATGTCACCCTACTACCCCACTGTCTAACATCTCCCTTGACAGATGTATCAGTAGTCTGTTGCAGATGGTCATCATGAGTATTCCATGCATGAAGCCTAGTAAATAATCCTAGAAACAAGGTAGTGGAATGGGTATCTGTAGTCTGCTGTAGATGGAATTTCTGTGTAAGTAGCCCACTATATTTACTTGTATAATGTGCCAGATCCATACATACAATGCCATATCATTATAATCCTTAATGAGTACTGTGGACAATACAGACTTGCCTTGCAAATGCAGCAGCTGGCACACCTATAGATCAGGGATGACTGTCTGATGCATGCGGTACACAGCCAATACATGAGTAGGTTCAGGATGTGTGAGTTGTCTGCCATCATTTTTAATTTCTCTATGTGAGTAGGAGTAAGGTATCAATAACTAGGGCCCTAGGTTATCAGTGAATGTCCTATGTGTTGCCTCTTATCCAATGCCAGGGCATACTGAGCACACCTACGTCTGCCTACAGGGACATCAGCAGGGGGTTCCTCCTCTGAGTCCTCCAGTGACTGTGGCTGTGATGACCTAGACACTGATGGGTGGTTGTGTATGCCTTCCCTTTGCTTGCTTCTGCTGCAGCTGCTTCTGCAGGATCATACTGTGCAGCATATAGCATACTGTGAATATATGTGCACATGTGGTTGGACAATACTGCAGGGCTACCCCAAATATAGCTAGTCAATGGAACCGTGACTTTAGCAGCCCAAACACATGCTCTATGATGTTCCTAATTTGTGCATGTGCCACATTATGGCTTTCTTCTGTGGCTGTGTGGCTGTTTCTGATGGGTGTCATCATCCACGGTTCAAGGGCATAGACAGCATCCCCCAGTAAATAGCCATGTGGGATGTCTTTCCTAGTAGACATCTGATACAGCTGTGATGTTCACCAGATATGAGAGTCGTGATAACTACAAGGGCTGCCAGCACATGCATTCAGGATAATCCCTTGGGAATTACACATGACCTGGCAGTTGATGGAGTGGTACCCCTTGTGGTTAACATAGATTCTACCCTGCTCAACAGGTGGAGCCTTGATGTCTACATGGGTGCAATCTATACACCCAGTACCTCAGGGTAGTGTACTACATGGTAGAACTGTTGCATATTGCTGGCCCTCATCACAAGGGGAGAGGGGGAAAGCTATGTGCTCACTCTCATGTGGTAGCATAGCAACCAGGAGCTGGTGCAGTATCCTGGATGCAGATGCCTGTGAGACCCCCATCACATCTCCAGTTGGTCTTTGAAAAGTACCTGTAGCTAGTATCCTAAGGGCTACACATGCCTTTGTTTCCACTGGGATGGGTACCCCTCTGTTGGCTCTGGCTCTGAGTTTAGGGATGCAGAGCTCAGTGAGCTCTTGAAATATGTCCCTGTCCATCCTGTAGCGCTCTACAATCTCCAGCTCATGTAGCTCCTGGAAGGTTACCCTAGACCCGAACACTCTTCTCTTTCTCAGCCTAGGCCTGTTGTCAACAACACCAGCAGCATTAACTTCAGCCTCTAGTACATGCAGATGTAGTATAGCTGCAGCAGCCCCTAGCATTATCTCAGCAGTTAAAATTTCCAAGTCAGTGATCCAATGTGTCAAAGTACTGAGGGAAAAACAGATTGTAGGGTGTATGCATACCTTATACAGGTCTGTTGTAGATCCACCATATGTGATTGGCTACTTAATATGAATTTCACCGGCCTAAATTGTAATTAACATCATTTAATGGCCCTACTTTGGTACGTTGCGTGCCACTGTGCACCATGTCACTCAGCCTAGCTTATTCACTGTCACGTGACTAACCTGCCACGTATACACATTAAGCTTCACATGAACACGCTTAGCTATGTGGTGCACCATGCACCAGGTCTTAAACAATTCCTAAAAGTAACGGGATACAGCCCCCTGCTGGCAGCCACATCCAGTTATAATATCAACATGGTGGAGCAGCCTACATGGAAGGGATCTGTGGACGCAGATGCTCCTTTTAGCGATTCAACAAATTCACCTCATTTGCATACGTATCTGTGCTGATAGCCTGGTAACTACAAAGTTCATAGTCATATGACCTAGGCAACAGCATCAATGCACCACTGTACAGACCTGATGCAACGTCCTATAATACATTTCTGACATGTATTATAAAATACTTTTTTTTCCTTTATTTTTTCTTTATTTTTCAATTAGGCATGTTTGCCCACTGCGGTGTACAGCACAAACATGCCAACTCATTAAAAAGGTTTATTTTTACATATTCCCTTACATTTTCAGACATCAGCAATGCATTTTTTTACATGTCATTGTATGTGATTGAACCATTTCAGGGGAAATATGTCCATATTTATGGACTCTTATTTGTTTTTCCACGGATACAACTGTACACAGAACATTTCCGCATATACTATGGACACAGACATAGGCTCTACATGGATGCCTTTATGCTTGTTGGATTGCTCCACCTGGGTCATTTGCAAAAAGTCACTAGCTTATGAGGTAATTTGCATTACATGGAACTTTCCTTGTTTGTGCGTGCTTGCACACCACTAAGCAGCACTTACTGAATCTAGTATCTTTTACACTTGTGCATACACAAAAAAAATGTCGTGCAGGCTTTATTGAAATCCCCCCCCAATATTTTGTTTTTGACAAGCATTGTAAAGCATTTTATAATATTAAAGTATATTTTACCTTCTTCTATGAAAATGTTATCTCAAACCGTGAAGCTTTTCACCCTGGGCCTCTGCTGAAAAAGGGTTTCTTTATGACCCAGAAAAACTTTCCTAGTAAAGAAATGTAAATAAATAAATAATAGCAATCAAACAAGTAAATGGTTAAACTGTGCAAAGAATAACCAATTCCATCAAGAAGAGAGATGAAAATATTTATGCATGCGTAAAAGAGCAAGAAATTTAATGGGGGTAGAGCAAAGTTATATAAAATAGATGGGAGTGAGTAGAAAATGATAGCATGTGTAGAATGTTCTGGTAGAAGAAGAAGAAGAAGGTATATACTCCAGCTACAGAAAGAAAAATGTCCATGGCAAGGGAGGTTATCTCAACTCTTTAAAAAAGGGTAAGTTCTGAGAAAACTTCAAAACCTAGAATTGCACATAGCAATGGCTTGATGTGAAACATCCTGCAATAAATCCAGAACTGTGGGAGCAAATCATACCACTAACTAACCCTTTTAAAAATAATGGGGAAGAATATAGTTCCTGAAGACTGGAGGAAGGCAGTTACGGTATCCCTTAATAAAAGTGACAATAAAGCATAGGTTAGAAATTATGCACCTAATACGTCAGCCTCCAATCTATGTAAAATAAAGGAATCTTTGCAGAATGGGAAAACTTAAGATTGTCTAAACTTTGTAGGGTACATGGTACAAAATGCTATGCATAACCAGGGTATAAGACTAAAAAGTGACTGTGGATGTAACCTACATCAACTTTACTAAGACAAATAGTACAGTGCCACAGTACAGGTTTGCAAGAAAACTGAAATAATGTGGAGTCTGTCACAGAGTGATAGCATAAGTAAAGCTGTGGCTAAAAAGGAGGGAGGATACAGATTCCCACAGCGAATGGAGTGAAGTCAGGGAAAAAGATGGCTATGAATAACATCCAGCAGAGATCAATACTAGGACCTGCAGTTGTCAATGCCTTTCTAAGTGACTGCTGAAGTCACAAAAGGAAAAGCTTGCCTCTTTGGAGATATCACATAGTTACCAAATATGCCTCATTTGCAAAACATGCATAAAGGAAGCAAGGAGATTAAAATACTGAGGAGCTTATCTGAAACATTTAAGTCAATGCAGAAATGGAATATAACACTAAATATCAAAAGAAACCCAAAATGGAAGGAGAGAAAAAACAATAAAACAGTATGTGGTAAAAGGCAGTAATCATATGAGATGGCCTAACCTTAAGCAGGCAATGTGAGGCAGCCACAAGGAAGAAGAATGGCAAAGATTTCATCTATAGTTTGCACTGCTAAGCTTATTGTGTTTTTTCTAGAACCAGAAAGAAAACTAAGAGTACAAGACTAAGCATACAGTCATATCGCAAAGTCCTCAGCATCCAAAGAGTTCTTAATATACAGTACTTACGTTGGCTAGAACAGAACAGGTCAAACCTTGCTATATGATAAAAACACAGCAGATAAGAAAACATGGATTCATATAATCATGGACCAAAAGATTATCCAGTGATATGAGCACATTTTTTTCTAAAATTCAAACCAGAATGCTCTGCAAGTTGGGAAGTCTCCTTATGCATTTCCTAAATCTAGTTTATTGTCTAACAGATTTCAGGATACAGAATGCATCAGTGCTCCATCCCTTATATGATAGCTTTTCCTGTTAATCAAGTTCTTAATTACCCATTGCTTTAGTACTAAGGACAGAGTATTAAAACTGCAGAGATATCTGCATGCAGTTTAGACATATGTTCAAGATAAGCTTCCAATAGTGGATCTGAATTTATTATAAGGACATTTTTGAGATTTCTGTATACTCAATTATCTCTCAACTGTACAGATTTTCACAGAATGTGCAGATTCTTGGCTCATATTTTTGGCCTGTTGCTCTTTTTTCCTGGCAAATCACTGGAATGATCTCAGGATTTAAGTCACTAAACAATGACATACATTTGAGTTTCAGACTTCAAATCCTTCAGAAAATGTATATTAAAACAAATCCTGTTCTTTATAAACTTTCTAGGTTTATAAGAGCAACATTTAAAATATATCCCTATTTGTACCCCTTTTTGTCAAGCTTTGTCCAGATTTTTTGCATTAACAGGTTAAGAGGTAGTCCATTGCAGACAGGCCTGAGTTGCAGTCCTGCATTCTGTCTCAACACTTTCACATATGGAGAACAAGGGTGAAGTGTGAAAACAAATGATGCATTGCTATCATCAATGACTATAGTATAGTTTGGAGTTATATGACAAACTGCAATAAATTGCTTCACTAGCCAATAATAAACAGTCCTGCCCTTAGTAATATGGTGTCTTGATTGTTTGGAATGCATTTAAATACGTAGGTTCTACTTATACTTGTGATCCTAAGCTTTTTTCTTAGTGGAAAGCATATCAAGCATTCTAAATCAAGTGAAAAAGGATTTATCCAAATGGAGTTTAACCTACAGGCCCAGGTTTCAATATTTACAATGAACATCCTCTCCAAAATGTTATTTATATTAAATAACAAAATCTCTCAAATTAGGAATATGATTCTTAACCAAATAAACAAGATGGTGATGGACTTCATCTGGAACTACTGAAACCACAGATGTAGTCTTAATAAACTTGCAGGTACTATTGAAATAAAGATTGAAACTCTTTGAGTTTAACTTTTTACTACATAGTGAGCAGATGCTCAAAACTACTGAATATATTGGACCACATACATAGCATGCTCCCAAACCTCAACTCTGGTATGGGCTTTGCTCCTTCAGAAGGAGGCTAGAAGGGACAAGAGTAACCTTACGGCATTATCCTTCCTGGAAGTCTGATAGTATCAGGTAAATACATTTCCAAACCCACTAACCAACTCATTACAGATGTCTCCAAATTCAGTGAGAACATTCAATATCAAAAGGGAATTTAGATTCTTCACCTTGCCTCCTATTAGAATTTTAAGAGTCTTACATTTAAATGCCAAAACTCAGGAAAAAGTTAAGTGCAAGCCTTATAACATTGCAGCAAAGTGTGAAACTCAATGTTACACCGAAACAGTGTTTTTAGGAGACAAAGCCCACAGCATTACCAATGTGGGAGCTGTACCCCTCACAACCCAGTTATTTATATATACTAACTCTGAGACTGCTGTAGCTCAGAGAAGAGTGAATACTCCAAGATCAATATATGTTACTCCTAAATTAATGTATCTTTAAACTGAACTTAAATTTGTGCTGTCCCAAAGGTCACACTTATGGTTCTCAAACATGCAATGGAAACCTATACAGCCTATGTGTAATAATTACAATATAACTGTAACTAACCAAATGCTGATGTTGCTTGTTTTCACCAGTTTTTAGGTCAAGTCAGTAATGGACTTTATGGAGAAATATAGGCATAATCTGGATTTTTTTCTAATGGGCAAGTTCATTTCCAAAGGAATCTCCTCAAGATCCAAAGAAGTTACTCTACCACTGTATTCTTCCCTTTTTAGACCCTTCATCAAATAAAATGCACTCTTTGATATGTACAAATCAAAACATATCATTCAATTCAATTGGCTTCAAAGATTTCTAAGCAAGAAGACTAAAGGCTTTAAATTCTTCAACTGTCCCAGTAGATTAGCAGGATTCTCCTTATACTCCATGGCCTACCAAATGTTCTGTGGTTATACTCTGTGGCCTACCAAATGCTCTGTGGTTATACTCCATGGCCTACCAACTAGCCCATAGTTATAGGCCGTGGCCCACCAAATGCTCTGTGGTTACCAAGTCTTTTTTTTTTGGCCCATGAAAAACACAGCACTATCTGACCTCCTATTCTTCCCAAAACCAGTGGGCCTACAAACACCTGAAATAGGGACCTAACTCTACACCAACAAATAAAGAAGACTCACTAGAGGGAAAGGCACCTAACTCAATTATATTCCAAGCCCATGGAATAAGTTACATTGACAGGTCAAATAAAGTACTTCTTTGGCTATATATAAGGCTAGTATTGATGACTGGATGGCTACAAATTTACACCAGGGTTATAATAAACAGCCCTGCTTGATTTGGAAGGTGACCACCGTGATGTCCCCACCAATGGTCCAGTAAGCAAGGAGCCTCAATCCTCACCAATGGCAACAGTGGGGAACATACACTGGGATGATGACAAGTACACACACACAGTGTTTCCAGATGCAGTTCTCTGCATCAAGTGCAATTTCCCATAAGAGCATGCAGAGACCACAGTCAGTCCAGGGCTGGTTTCTCCCTCTTTCTCCAGATCCCCAGTAAGACTTCCCACTGGCACAGCAATAAAGTTGAGATCCCAGCTGAGTGGTCATTCCAAGACTTCCAGCACTCTCTCTGTCTCACCAGTGCTTCGTGTCCCTGCCCAAGTAGCTGACAGGTTTGATTTATACACACACACACACACACACACACACACACACACACATGCGTGCGCACACACACACACACACACACACACACACACACACACACACACACACACACACTCCCATGAGAAAGGCTGGCACAGGTTTACTAGCAATGCCCTCTTCTGCCCAGACTATAAGGTAGTTATCACTGTCACCAGTCACATCCTTATCAGCTACTTTAACGCCCTTAGCAAAGGTTGTCCAATCTTGCTGTTTAATGTTACTATCAACACAAATGGTAGTTTGACCAAGAGCAAAGCTATTAGGAGTGGCCTACGCAGTGTCACCATATAAATATGCAAGTACTCTTAGAACTTAAATATGTCTCACAAATATCAGCCACAATGAAAGGTTTAAATATATGTAATAACAAATAATAAAAGAACAAGAAATACTAAGTAAATAATCACAGTTACATCAGAGTTCAAAATCACAGGAAATATTTAAAACAACACTGCAGGACAGTTTGAAATAAAGAAAAAAAATCTAAGCTATACTTCACTATATTTCTGATTGTATCTAAGAGAAATTACTGTATCCTAGTTAACATACTTACAGAGCAAGCAAGACACATGTGATGAATGGGTCTTCCAGCTGATTTTGTCAGGTCAAAGAAAATACAGAATACCTAGTCTCTCTCAGAGAGTTCTTAAATTAATATCTCAAATATTACTGCTGGGATAGCTTACAGGATGACATCACTTCATGTCATCTAACTCTATCCCAGGTAAAACCCCCATTGATATGTCTGGTACCTTTAGCATCTACTTGTAAAAATACATAGACAAGGCTTTTCTTAGATTTAAGGCAGATCAAGGAAATCATAAAACAATAAAAACACTTCCAAGACAATACAGTTAATCTCTAGTTCTGGACATTGTGTCTGCTACTGCACAGAATCTGAAAAATAACACCCTTTTGTATGGCATGGTTATAAAGTAATTTAATTTCAACTATTTTTCTGAAGTTTTGCAAGTTAACCTTCTGTATTCCAGTTTCCCCTTTTAAAATATATACATTTAAACAGTTACGATAGTGCATGTACAGTACATTTCTGTTCTGTTCCAGTAGGGTACACTGTGGATACATTTTTAAAGCTCAGTACTTTGCAACCCTTTTCAACACACACTTCTGTACCAACACTTTAATATACACATAACATACAGTTCTAATGCAGTTGTAATACAAGCATATTAATCATGTTGATATTCACAAATGACATATAATTATTTATAAAATTCCAGATAGCTGGGCTGGCAGTGTCTCCTTTTGTGACAACCACTATAAGGTAACAAGAACTTTTAAGTGTGTCTATTTACAGATGCATATGATTTTGTGATCACTATGATTGCCTGCCTACTATTTCTGTATGTTCCTTTGTTTCTGTAGGTTTTCCTTGTAGAGGGCAGAAGATAAAATAGTAAAATCTGACACAAATCACATCTCAGATGTACAGTAAATGACTTCATGAGCATGCAGTAGAAATCAGCAGCACTGTCAATAAAATGCAGCTGAGAAATTCATACTAATAGCATAGAAATTACTGTGTAACTAGATACTCCTACTAAACAACAAAAAACGTGCTGCAGCAATTAGTCACTCATTATCGCTAAAGGTGATATGTCAAAATTATTTTAATATGTACATATTTGCATATATTGTCACAGAAATCAATTTTAGAATTAAGCCAAGCAGATGTAGGGGAGAATTTATTAACATCTTTGAAAATAAATCACAGCATGTTCCTTTGTCAAATGGGCTTCAAGATTTTTCTTAAACTTTGAGAGATTACTGAGTGCTTTTAGTTTGCTTGCCATTTTATATCATGACACTGGATTAATTTTGCAGGAGACTTTTTTGTGTAAGTTAGTGTAAAGTTAGATCTTACCAACTGCATGTCATTATGATCTCATATATCATGATAATACCTCTCAACCTCTTAAAGCAAGAAATCTGTACAAAGCCAAAACTAATGGGGGACAAAGGTCTCAGAATAGGGACACTTTTAAAATATTGTTTTGACAAACTTAGAAAGTTGATAGAATGACAGGTTTTACATTAGTACCAATTTTCTGAAGGATATAATGTCTGAAACTCAAATGTCTGCTATTATTTTCTGACTTCTGTCTTCACTGATTTGCCATTGATTCGGCAGAAATTATGAGAAACAGACCAAAAATATGAGGCAAAAATCTGGACTTTCTTTGAAAATCTGGGCAGTTGAGAGGTATGAATCAGTGATGTATATTATAAGAATATTCTTTAAATCACATAGTAATTTTTAATCAGTAATTTGAAGGTAAGAATATTTCACAGAAAGATATCTCAGGCAGCCATACAGACAACTATTTGGCCTTGTTTAATGTTAAACAGTGATGCTCAACAGGCTTAGGTAAATTAATAAACCTGACCATTTTATTATGACTAGTTTACAGTAAACTGAAGCTAACTTCTTAACTGTCGAGTTATAAATCATTTCACGACTATTCTCTACTGTAACACAAACATTCTTGTTAAATATTAAAAATGCAGGGCATGGAGTAGATTTAACTAACATGTATTTCAGAAATCCATCCATCCATTCACAACCCCTTTTACCCATTTTTATACATGGGGTCAGGGTGTCACTTCAACAATGACAATCATCTAGAGCCAAGGTTCACATGCCACTAACATTTTGCAAACAGTGACTGAGTTTTATAAACTGCAGTTGCACCCAAATTAGCAGACAGAAATCAATAAATACTGCTGTCATGTTGGTAGTATTTACTTAGTACATCAGAGACCTATTTTTATTTAAACACATTGTTTTACTTTGGGACATTAGTAACTGAAAGCTAAAATTGTTGATGATTTCCAAATGTTTAAATTAATGAGTTCATTGTATGAGTTCATTGTATGGATAGATTGTTTTACTGTTGTCAGAGGTGCTCCATTATCTTTTACATTTTGATTGTAGAGGGTGTCTATATCAGAGAGTTGTTCACTGTCTGTGGCAGATTGCATTTTAGGACCCAAGAGACAATCAGAATAGGTAGCAGCATACAAGGAAAGCAGGCAATTCATTAGGTCTTGCCCAACCACACATTTCTATGACATGAAATCATGTGCATTTTAGTAAACCACCTGGTGTTCTAGTTTTAAATGTGGCCTGCCATGGTGACTATATCATTGTAAACACCCTCTTATATCTGTGTTGTATGTTACATCTATGTGGTTAAAACAATATGAGACCAAATGTCATTTTCTGCTGTTTACTACATTTTGAAATTTTGTATATCTTGCATGGGTTAAAATAACCTTTTCACATATTTACTGACTTTACGGCAATGCCCTAATCATGTAACTCATGTCTTTTATATATTTAAATCAAAATAAAAAAATAAAACTGAAGTGTGTATTAATCAAAATATAGAAATTATAAAAATCATGAATACAGAAAAAAGCACCAGTGTGGAAACACAGCAGTCACAGTTCAAAATATCCAAAGGTAAAGGAGGCAGCAAAAAGCAGGCAGCAGGTAAAATAAATCCAAGTTTAATGCATATACAAACTGGGGAGCGCTTTCGCTATGGAATCATAGCTTCTTCAGACTCTAATAAAGCAGCATCTTCATGGAACATTTAGATAACAATATCATAATACATAAACCAATCAGGAGCTAAAACTAATAAAACAATTAAATAGTTAAAGCTGAACTCACTGAAGAAGTGAACCCAGCAAAAAGAGGTAAACATTACTTTTTCCTTCTCCTTATGGCTTTTAAAACAGGTTTCAAGGGTACAAATTCATTTAAGCCTAACCCCATATAAGAACACAGTTTGGCTGTTCATCTTGCTTCACATCTGAAGGAACTCAGAGTGTAAAACAACTAGTAAACAAAAAGGCACTAAGGTAACATAACAGGTAACCTCACAAAACATTTATTAATCCACAATTTGATGAATGAAGAAATAAAAACACAGCAACTTGAACTGACTAAGCGCTTTCACCCTCATGGGCATCTTCAGAGTCAGTTAACTTCAGTAAAAACAACCTTTAAATACAGCTATCAAATTGTGGATTGATAAAGGTTTTGTGAGGTTACCTGTTATGTTACCTTAGTGCCTTTTTGTTTACTAGTTGCTTCACATCTCTCTGTTTCACTTTCAGCATTGCCTAACCTAGCATTCTCATATATAATATCTAACACAATAAAAGAAAACCTGTGTGCCTTACCTTGCATCTGAACTTGCTTAGCTAATACAGACAGTGTTACCTTTATTTATACAATATATATAGTTCCTAATACGTTCACAAAACTGACGGTTGGTTTTGCCAACATAAAATGAGCTGCATTGCTCACAGTTAGCTAAATAAACAACATTCGTGGTGTCACAGTTAACCATAATATTTAAAAAATATTATTTCCCTGTCTGTGGATGAACAAATGCATTACCCTCTCTGACATACTGACAGAAATTGCAAGTGCCACATTTTTTGGTACCCTCTCCCTGTTGTCCAAAGCCCAACTTGTCCGGATAACACAACAAACTCTTTAAATTCACCATATTCCTGTAATAAAACTTGGGAGATGTGCCAACTAATGCTTCAATAGATAAATCAGAAGTTAAAATAATCCAATTCTTTTTAATTACATCAGTAACTTTATTTATGTGACTGGAAAAAGTCATAAGGCTCTTAAGATTTTACTCCTTCTAACTTGTGTATGTGGGTCCTGGGTGGGGGTCATAAAATAAGGTCTCCCAATACCCTTCCTAAGCTGGCAGGCTCCACACATACCCTTAGCTATCTCAGTCCCTTTCTAACCCATATGCTCAAGATCATCCTTCAGGGTCATAATAAATTCCTCAAAGTCATGATCTTTAACATGTAGCCTAGAGGCCCTTAACATTTGTCCCTTCACCACATTCTCAAATATAAGGTTACACTTAATGGGGACTATTAATGCTCTAATGGATTATTCTAGGAAGATAAACTTAAAATGTTTGTTTCATGATAAAACTAGTATGAAAGTAGAGCTATTTAAGAAACCTAGCCTATTCAATCCAAGTCTAAGGTCTGAATTAGAAGCCTTTCTCCTAATATGTGAAAATGATGTGAGAAATTTCTTAAATGCTAAGTCTAAAAATAAATTTTACAATTTAACAGTGGCAGAAAGAAATGCCTTATTTGTGTTAAAAAGCAATAGAAGTTTGTATATCAGGAAAGCTGACAAAGGGAATGCTATGGTGGTAATGGATATAAATTATCATTGTGGTGACTTAAAAAAAAGATGTTGAGTGATACAAAATTTTATATGAAGGTTTCTTGGGCAGAAGTAGTTAAATCATATAATATGATTGATGCTTGTGCCAAGGAATGGTGGATGGAACGATTGATTACCACAGAGATGGCAGATTATTTAAAAATTTGGAGACCTACGTTGGGAAGATTTTTTGGTCTGCCCAAAGTGCATAAAAGTGTAGACAAACCTACTTTTAGGCCAATAGTGGCCAGCCAAGGCAATAAAACAGAATCCATGGCCATTTTTGCGATAAGTATCTGCAGAAGCTGGTATGTCATAGTGATTCCTATATTAGGTATTCTTTTCAATTTAAAGATTTTATTACTAACTTAGTAGTAGAAGATTCCATGATACTGGTTACGGCAGATGTTGTGTCTTTATATACCACCATTCCCAATGTCGAAGGGCTTGAAATGGTAAATAGAGAAATACTTTCATCTAATCATTTCACATGTGGAGAACTCAGACTATTGACTTCAATTTTGGATGTTATTTTAAGTTACAATTTTTTTTTTGATAATGAAATATATAGGAAAAAGAATGGTGTGGCTATGGGGACTGTAATGGCCCCCAGCTACACTAATATATTTATAATGGGCTGAGAAAATGAATTTGTGTTTAATTCTGTGTTTTGCGATGATGTTATATTTTATAAACATTTTATTGATGATTTGTTCTTATTATGGATATGGAGTATGGAAAGATTATTTGAATTTTTAACACATTTAAATAGTGTTTCTAGTTATTTAAGATTTGTGTATAATATTAGTAAGGATGAGATTAGTTTTTTGGACCTGGTGGTTTATAATCTGCCAACAATTTAAAAGTTAGGTTTTTGAAAAAAGAGTTACAAAGCAACAGTTATCTTCTTTATAGACCAGTTGTAGTGGTTATATTTTGTTGTTGTTTTTTAAGTAATTAAAGTGAACTTGTTTTATTTGGAAGACAGTTGGCATGTTTTAGCTAGGATATTAGCTATTTCATTTGTGTCAGAGAGTGTGGTATTATTTTGGACTAGCTCTAAACACCATTGGTTTTTAGTTCTTAACTTCCTGACATAATTAAAGAAAGATTTGCAGTTATTTTTGGGCTTAGTGGCTATTTTAAATTCATACTCAGTGCTGGGTTTCCTAATGGTTCCCTTAAGTTCTTTGTTAGCCTGCTTACATGTGCTCTATAGGTAGGTATAATGAGACCTCTTATAAGCATTAAGCAGCTTCTTTCTCTTGTTATATAATTTATTTATACAGGCATTCCACCACAGGGTTTTGTTTTTAAACTTATTATTTTTGTTGTGCATAGAGACTGCCTTATCAACACAACTATTTAAGTCGTAGTAGAAGTCAGAGGCATCAGTACCAGCATTAGCAATTAGATCCTTCAAAGCAGGATTACAGCAGAATTTATTTAAGTCATCAAGTAACTGAAGAAGGTTTGTTTTTGAGAAGTCCATAAACACAGAGCTAATTAATGAGAAGTACCATTAGGTTTGAAGGAAAAGGTCATTAAATTATGGTCTGAATTAACAAGACATGATGATATATATTGAGCTGTGAGAGAAAGGACCATATTTATAAGGACTAGACCCAGGATATGAGGGCCCCTAGTTGGATGGTTAACTATTTGTGAAAGAGAGTTTGCATTTACAATGTCAAAGAAGTGCAGAGGATGTTGACCATTAGCAGTGTAGAACTTGTGTGTGTGTGTGTGTGTGTGTGTGTGTGTGTGTGTGTGTGTGTGTGTGTGTGTGCGTGCGCGCGTGTGTGCGCGCGCGCGCGTGTGTTTGTGTGTGTTATATTTATTTATTTATTACATTTGTTGAGGCCTGTTTTCAGGGGAGACCTGAGGAGAAAAGCTTCACAGTAATATATGACAATACAGAAACATAGTAACATTAGTACAATAAAATTATTTTACAACATCTAGAAACAGTAAAAATCAAAAACAAGGTCCTTTTAACAAGTGGAGACCCAGGGGTAAGACACCACAGTAGAACAATACCAACAAGTAATAGTAGATATAATATAATATAATTAGTAGAGCTATACAATTACATTTTCCAGAGACAATCAAGTAGCAGTAAATATAATACAATCAGTGGGACTGTACAAGAGTAAAAACACTACACAGAATATAAGTTAAAGTTAGCAAAATAGATGTTAGACGGTCAGGTGAGAAAGGTAACTAAGGGTGGAGAAGTAGATTAACCTGAGGAGAGGCAGGAACACAGCCAGAGACTAGTGAGGTGTTCTTTTAGGAGTGATTTGAACTCGTTACATACAGAATTTTTTGTTACTGTGTCAGGAAGGGTGTTCCACAGTTTGGCAATTTTGTGTGAATAGAGGGAGTCACCATGTTGGCTGTGGGAGTTGGATACTTTAAATAGGAGTTTGTTGGAAGATCTGAGGGATCTGCTATTAGCATTAGGTTGAACTAAAGAGAAGATAGCAGAGTAGTTGTTGGGGTGGTAGATTATTTTGTGGGCTAAAGACAGTTGATTAAGAGATAGAAGGTGGGGGACCTCTAGCCAGTTTAATGTTGAACGAGCTGAGCAGTGGTGGGACCTGGGAGGGTGATTAATGGCAAATTCAGCAATTTTATGGTAACATGGTTCTAGATTGTTGAGGTCAGATTTTTGATGATTTGTGAATATGAGAGAGCCATAGAGAATGGTAGATAGAAGGTGTGAGTGAGCAGTGGCTAGTCTCGTATTGGGAATTAGGAATGATTTGGTTCTGTATAGGGTACCTAGTTTGATGAGGACTTTTTTGATGGTTTGGGTAAAGTGTATGTCAAAATTCAGGTTGTCTTCTATGATGACACCTAAAAGTTTAGTGTGGTTAGTAGGGGCAATTTTGGTACCATTTCCAGAGGTGATTGATAGTGAAAACTGGGAAGTCTTGTGTTTTTTGGTACTAAAAACTATGATTTTGGTTTTGTTGGAATTTAAAATTAGTTGATATTGGGAGAGGTAGGTTTCAATGTCCTGAAAAGAAGATTGCATTTTTAGTTGGAGTTCTTGGGGTGAGGTGGCAGAGCAGGTAAGGGTAGCATCATCAGCAGATGACTTCTTTGAAAGATGAGATCTTGAAAACCATGGATCACCGATAGTTTATGTAGGGAAAACAACCACTTGTCCACCAGAGCAAAATAATAAAAATGAACATATTTAAACCCACCCAAATGGGGAGCTTTAAACCCCACACCACCCTAACTAAATATACCAACTCCGAGATTGCACTACAGTGGGGAAGAGGGCAATGTTCACCATGGTGGCCAAGTGGTTGTATTCCCTATGTAAAATATCAGTGATCAGTGGTTTCAAAGAGTTTGTCTTTTGAAGAAGTTATCAGGATTTAGTAATTCAAGTAAGTGTAATTTCAATAAATGAAAGTAGACCCATATATATATATATATATATGGGCTCCATACACTAGATCGAATTTTCACTAATTTGAATTAGTGCATGGAATGCTCACTGCAGCGAAAGTGCACTTAATCGAAAGTGCACTTACGCGAAGTTCAGTACAACGAATGGGTGTTGTACTGAACTTCCGTGCAGTACTCACGGACCTTAGGGTTAGGGCACGGGTCATAGTAAGGGGATAGCCCATAGGGCTATCCCCTTACTATGAACCATGCCCTCTAAGGTCCATGATGACTGCAGCGCAGTGAAGGACATAGCAATGTCCTCCACTATGGTGCAATAGTTATGAACCTTAGGGTTAGGGCATGGGTTAGGGTAAGGGGATAGCTTTACTAACTATCCCCTTACCCTAACCCGTGCCCTACCCCTAAGGTCTATGACTTTCACACCATAGTGGAGGACATAGCTTGTTTTTTATGTCCTCCACTGTGCTGTGGTGTTTTCAGTGAAGTGCACTTACGCAAAAGTTCACTTTCGTTAAAGTGAACCTTCGCAGAAGTGAGGCTTCCTATTACAAGTTCGAAGTAGTGAACTTTCGTTCTTGTAACAGGAATCCATATATATATATATATATATATATATATATATATCAAAAACTTCTTTGATGTGTAATGAGCATGTGTACATATAGATTACTACTTTTTTAACACATTGAAAAAGTAACAGAAAAAAGAAAATTATTAATGTAAGAACTATGTATAACAAGTCCTAAGTGCCATTTTATGATTTTAATTACTACAATACCAGTATTACACATCACTATGAACTTAAGCTTATGAGTGAAATTTATTGGTACTATTTCTTGCCCTTGTTGATTTAGCTTATCTTTATTTGTATATATTTGAGTTTATTGGAGTATGTGATCAAGAAGTATACTTCAAAACTGTGTATAGTAGGACCATTCGCTATGGTTATTAACTATGAACATATGAGTCATTGTAACTTAAATTGCCATTTGTTTAAAATCATCTCATGATGCATTTGATCTGTTATGCCAGTTTTGTGATATGTATAGCTTCATCAATGAGAAAAGAGTAACTAAAACATGTATTTTCTGTTTAATTAGTACCAAAAGATGAATGTGTAAAAGAGCAAATTCCCAGAACATAGTAGTCTTTTTGTAGTCCATCTTTTTTAGTCTGACCTTTAATGAACACCACAACTTATATGAATATTTACAGCTCCAAAATATATGCAATATATCAGCTCTTTGGACTTCACAGTGTGAACAGTTTGGTGAAGATGTGGAACAGTATTTATTTAAGTTTTACAGGAGTTAAATACACATTATTTACTATCATGAATTGGGTATACATACTTTTTTAAAAGGGAGTAATTTTAAGGATAGTTGAATTGATTGAGTTTTCTGATTATTTTGAATTGTAGTTTGCAGTTTGGACCAGTAGTCTGAATATAGGATATTATCTTGATATTTTATAGCTATGATTAATTTATATGTATTTGCTAGCATTTTATTTTAGTGGAACATATTTCACAGCACCTTACAAAGATATATGTTGTTGTCATTAATATTTGGATCCTCTAAGTGAGATGAGGTAATTTCCTTGATCTGTCTTAATATAACTAACTAGCTTTTAGGAAGGTTTAGGGCATTTCTCAAATCATTTATTGAAAGATTTTTATAATTATAAATGCCTAATATCTTCATTTCTTTAACTAACGGGGTAATTATTTAAGCTTAACATATAATTATTTAATTTAAGATTTAGATTAAGGTGATTTGGTTGTAAAATTTTAAAAGGACAAGTTACATTTAATGATTTATTTTTTTGCAAAATAGTTATATTTTTAGACATTTATTTTGATTCTACCAATGTTTTCTTTATTGAGGAAGGGTATGGCTTTAGGGTTATTTTTAGAATTAATTGTTAGAGTACACCATACTTTTACCCAAATAGGACTCTGTTCTGTTTTTATTGGACAGTAATTGGAAATTACTATAATTCCACTAGCATTTATTATATCATAATAGAGCTTAATGTCAGGGAGACCGCAAGCCACCAATCTTTTTGGGACAAATCAGTTTTTGGTAGCTAATACAGATCAATTATAGCTTCCATATAAATTTAGAGAGATTTGCTTTTACAGTTTTGAAGAATTTATTGGATGTTATTATATTAGTCACATTAAATTGGAACAGCAGTCATGGTAGTATATTCATTTTCATAATAGCCACCTTTGACAACAAGAGGAATTTTAAGTTGCTCCATCTGAGAATGTCTTGTTCAAGTGTTTTCCAAAGTTTCATTAAATTATTTTGACAGAACTTATTTGGGTCATGGCAGAAAGATATACCCAAATATTTCAATGTATCGTTTAGTTTAATGTCAGTCTCAGGAAAGTAATTTATTAAGTTATAATTTGGATTTAAAGGAAAAATAGTTGATTTATTCAAATTATCTTTATAATTAGAACATTTTGAATTTGTTTCAATGAAGTGCTGAGTTTTTGCTAGGTCATTATTAAAATAAAGGTTTAAGTCATCGGCAAAAGCCATTAATAAAAGTTTTGTATTATTTATTATAGGAAAATAGTGAAAAGTTCTTTGGGAAAGAGCAGTTATATATATATATATATATATATATATATATATATATATATATTAAATAACCATGGGGACAGTAGGCACTCTTGTCTTGTTCCATTAATAATTTTTAGTGGAGATGAAGTAGTCTTATTTGTATGTAAAGTTGTGTATGCATTTGCATATAGAGTTTTTATTGAGTTTATAAAAGCTTGCAGTAGGCTGAAATACAGCCTATTTTTTCCTGTTGAAAAAAGACCATCTAAATTGAGTCTATCAAAGGCTTTGGAAGCATCTGGAGCATGCACAAATATTGAGCTGTTATTTTGTCTAGATAATAAAATCAGCATATCCAAAGTTATTGTGTGGTCACAGGTTTGTCTGCCCTGAAGAAAACCCGATTAGTTAGGTGAGACTGTACTTGGCAATAACAGTTTCAATCTGTTTTCCAATAGTGAGGGAAATATTTTAATATCTATGTTTATAAGAGAAACTGGTCTATAATTTAGTAGCTTTTTAGTGTCAGTATTTTCCATGGAGATAAATATTGTTTTAGACTTCTTTAGATATAGATTTGTTATCCCATTTTTTTAATGTAACTAAATAGGCAAATGGGAATTATGTGCTTTTTTGACTAAAAGTTTTATAAAAGTCTGTTGTACAGCCATCAGGTCCAGGGGTTTTCCCATCATAATATTGTTTATTATGTATAGGATTTCTTGTAAGGTGAAAGGTGCTGTAAGTAGGTTATGCTGACTTTGGTTAAGTTTAGGAAAACCTAGCTGATTTAAAAATTAATCTTTTTCTTGTAGAGTAAATGGTGAGTTTTGCTTACCATAGAGTTGAGAATAAATGTGTTCAAAGATTTGAGTAATTTTGATATTTGAATTGTAAGTTTTGTTTTGGTATATGATTTCGTTATTAAAGGAGAAGCTTTATTAATATTTATCATTCTTGCTACTATTTTTGATGTAACTTGTGTCCATTCAGAATATCTAGCTAGCATTTTCATTTCACTGAATGATGCTTGAGTCGTATATAATAAGTAAAGTTCTTTCTGGAGATAATTTTTTTTCTATGTTTGAACTGTAGTGTTGATCAAGTCCTTGTTCAAGTTCACTGATTTTTTCCCTTCAGTGTTTTTTCTTTTGACCTATAGATTTTTTTTTATATCGAGATGCTTTCTTAATAAGTATACCCCTGATCTGGGCTTTAGCAACAGCCCATTGTATATCAAAAGGAATATTGGAACTAGAAAGGTTGTTCATAAACTCATCAAATACCTCATTAATTGCCTTAATAGTATCTTCTTTCTGAAGTAATGTAGGGTTAAGAGTCCAGTTATAGCCTCTCCTTTTGATATTTGATGTATTGGTCCAGTTAACAATAAGCTTAATTCTAGAATGTTCTGAAAATAATTGTGGTTCTATGTGAAAGTGGATATTTGAATCTCAAAAAAAATTTCTGAAATCAAGAAGAAATCCAACCTCGCCCAAGTTGTATAACAATATGAGTAGAACATAAACTTCTTTGATGTTTCATTTGTCTTCTAAAAGTTGAAGGGGGTCAAATAAACTGAAATCTATTTTTAAGTCTGAAATTGCTGTTGAAGCATGAACATTATATGTTTTACTTCTACTTGTCTTGTCAGACACAGGATCGTTAACTGCATTCCAATTTCCCCTTATAATATAATAATAATTAGGGAATTGGCTTAGTATTTTATAAATTGACATTCTAAAGTTATGTTGTTTGGCACAAGGTGCATATAAGTTCAGCAATAGTATATGTTTATTCAGAAATGTATTTTTAAAAACTACATAACACCACCCCCCCTTCCTCATCTGAGTTATACTGTAATATGTCATCCTTTAAAGACGTTTTTAGGATAATTACTACAGCAGTACTGTTTGACTTAGTACATGATTCAATTACACCCCCAATCCATGTTTTACCCAACTCTTGAGTCCATTGACCCAGCATCATGTGGGTCTCTTGAACAAATATTATTTCAGCCTTTGATTTGAATGCTAAGTAAAAAAATAAGCTTATTTTCTTTTTCATTTGTATTCCCTTTCACGTTCCATGAATCAATTGCCCACATTAACACTCCCATTAAAAGCATAAAATGGGATGGTGAGATAATCTTTCCTCAGACCATATGTTCCATTTTTATTGCAGAAATTCAAAGAAAAAGAAAATGACACACAGCACTTACGTCTTCCTGCTATTCTCCTGTGCATAAACCACGCTCCAAACGTGCCAGGAAGAGAATAAACTAACAATGCATAAAGAACCATACAAGTGAACAGCATCAGAATCTCGCATCCACCTATGTTCTTCATGCCTTACCATTTTCATCCTGATATTTGAAATAAAAAACATTCTTAAGCAGATTATAATAGCCCCACTATAAAAAATAAACTTGCAGTGTGTTAAAAGACAGCAGGAATATTTTTCAATCATTGTTTAAATTTGAGCAGGTTAACATCAAATAAGTGAACAAATTGATTTTATTTCAACAATTCATATTTAACTTGGTGGTTTTCTTATCTATATTATAAAATCAGTGAAGATATGTTATAAATAATAAAAACATTTACAATTTGAAAGCAAGGATAAACTTTAGTGCTTTCTTTCTCATATAAAATAGCTCCAGTACATATGAGCACTTTTGCAGGGACTTCCTTATGAAAAATGGCAGGAAGTGCACTGTATAAACTCTGTTGAGTATAAACAGGACCCAGGAGACCTCATTGCTGTTAAGAATGTTAGGTCAGCACAGACAAAACTCCAATACAAGACATGTTGCATTTATACCCTAATATTGTCCCATAATTGCAGTTATTTAGTTAACAAATCTTAGTTTCCACCTTTTACAGTATGTCCACTGGTATTTGGTATATGGTCTTCCTATAATACTTTAACAGTTAACCTTCATTCAGACATTTTGTTAAAAGCATTCATAAAGGCTTGTTTCACTTCTTTAGGTGACTCAACCAAGTATTTAGTTCCTTTCTCCTGGAATACTAAGGTAGTGGGGTATCTCATTTGGAATTTGATCCTTTTTGGGATCAAAAATGCACAACATTGTGATAGTTTTTGTCTAACTTGTTTGATTTGATATGGTAAATCCTGGGCAAAAGTAATTTTATTCCCATTCCATGTTAATGTTATTTTCTTTTTAGTAGCTGTTAGAATTTTAAAAGCATCTTGGTAATTTAGGATTCTCATGTATACTTGTCTCAGTTTATCCTGTGTTTGTACTGCTCTAAGTGCAAGGTATGCTCCCTCAATGGTAATTTGGTTAGATGCTGTCTGTTTATCTAGGAGACAGACGATAATTTGGTATAAAACTTCAATTAGTTTTAATTGTACTTTTCAGGTAACCCCTCATATCAAAATGCTATTTCTTCTACTTCTTGCTTCCAGGTCTAGGATTTTTTGTTGTAGTTCTTTAAAATAGTTTTAGTGTTAGATCGTGTTATTTCTTGCATCTGGTTATTTTTTTTTTCATTTTCTAGTGTTTTAGCTTCTGTTTTTTCTAATCTGTCAACTATTTGGTTTATTGTGTCTCCAAAAGTCTGCAGTTGGTCTGATAATTTTTGAATCATTGTTTGTCATGGTTGTAGCACCATTTTGAAGTCTACCAAGCCCATAAAATTGACTGTTTTCAGTTTGTTTTTGATCTTTTGGCTTTCCGGCTGTCTGGTAGTTCTTGGTTGTTTAGAAATAATTTATTTTTCTGGAGTGGTTATCACTGAAAATTTAGGTTTATATGTTTGTATGTCCATGGTTTCTGTTTCTTTTGACATCCTGTATTTCCTTTTGGTAATGCATGGTTTCTCTTCTTTGCAGCCCATTGTATCAGAGTTTCATCAGGAAAGTCATCTGTACTTCACAGGTAAGTTTCTGTATGTTAATTTATTTTTTTCCTCCCATTTTATGAAGCTTGCTGGTTAGCAGATGGTTAAGCTACCCTTTAAAAAGCATTTTGGAGCTTAGCTGACCATGGTTGCACTGGTTTATGTGTTGTGTCCCTGCTGTTTTCGTCAGAGCCACAATGATGCAGTGTTCACAGGTCGGCTGCCATTTTCTTCTCCCAGGCCAGCCAGTTTTTGATGGATAGTTAAAGTTTCCCATTTGAAAGGTTTTGGGTTTAATGGGAATTTCAGCTAATGTGTTAAGATAGCTATTGTGCTCAGACGGGGACACATAAGGTGTTCTATAGGTGGCTATGAAATTGTAATTAGTCTTGTTTAGGGTGATTTGAACTTCTAGTTCACATGTGGTATTTCAAGGAATCTGTCATGAGGTGATGATATCCTGACAAATATTGAAACTCCCCCATAATTGCCAGTGTGTCTGAAGATGTGATAGGCATTATAACCAGGAAAATACATGGTGCTTTCATTGCTCTGAAACCATGTTTCTGTAACTATACATATATGAATGTGTTCAAGTTGCAGGAAAGCCACAGTCCTGACATTGAGTATAACCACATTAATATGTTAAAGTTAGAATTTACTATGCTGGAATGTAATCATATGGACAGCAAAGGCTTTAGCCAGAATGCAAAAGTCTTGGTAAGAGAGATGAAGTCTTTCCCGGGCAAAGCAGGAAGGTTTGTCAACCATCTCATACAAAGCTGACACATACTGGATCCCACATAGAATGACATCAACTACATAGCCAATTATTAAAGACAGTTGCATTATCTTTGAGTCTCTGCATTATTCTGTGTGATGGAAAAATACCACTCAAACCCAGTGTCCTTCCTGCCTCAGATACATGCATAGTGAGCTCAGTCATATCCTTCTGCATGTCCTCCTGGTAGAGTGTCTAAGGTTGTTCACCCCCATGTGTGCCACTATCAAGTCATAGTCATATTTCTTAGGATGGGGGCATCTAACAGCCCTTGTTACATCCCAGATCCTGTTTCCAGAAAGACAGCTGTCACCCTATTCTTATCCAGCATGGTGAGCATGGTGAGCATGGTGTCCATGTGCCTTACAACAGATTCACCTATAACTAAAACATTCACACAGTTTAATGCAGTTTCAGTGCATAAGGGCTTTAGGTCTGGACCCTTGTGACTCTTAACAGGCATGCATCTTAGGTGTGGATGTGAAGGGGGAACATGGCTGTGTTGCTGTGTATACTAAAGTCTGAGGTTTCTTTGTCTTTAGCCTGGGAGGCTTAGGTAGTGCCCTCTTAACATCCTCAGCATAACTTTGTTTAGTGGAAGTGCTCTGTGCTGTGCTTGTATGGGTGTTCTACTTACCAAATGTATTCTGAAATGAGAAGGTAGCCTCCAAGTTAAGTAAATACTTACATCTCTCACATATTGAATCATTGTGGAGTAGCAGCGAAGATTTTTCTGTAAGCATGAGGTAGTTACTACACTGCCTCAAAATACCTAATGCTATCAGGCTGACTACAGAAGGGGAAATAGCTAAGATTCCATACTGTCCAGTACAAATGAGAGGTTATAGGACAGCTGACTAAGATTCCATACTGCCCAGTAGGGATGAAAGGGTATAGGACAGCTGACTGAGATTCCATACTGCCCAGTACAAATGAGAGGTTATAGGACAGCTGACTGAGATTCCATACTGCCCAGTAGGGATGAAAGGGTATAGGACAGCTGACTGAGATTCCATACTGCCCAGTACAAATGAGAGGTTATAGGACAGCTGACTGAGATTCCATACTGCCCAGTAGGGATGAAAGGGTATAGGACAGCTGACTGAGATTCCATACTGTCCAGTACAAATGAGAGGGTATAGGACAGCTGATTGAGATTCCATACTGCCCAGTACAGATGAAAGGGTATTGGACAGCTAAGATTCCATACTGCCCAGTACAGAGGAAAGGGTATTGGACAGCTAAGATTCCATACTGCCCAGTACAGAGGAAAGGGTATAAGATAGGTTAAGAAGAGGATAACTGACTGGGCTAGAAAAAAAGTGATAAACTAGCATGTGGTTAAAGGATTAAATAATGAGTTGTGACTACTGTAGAACTGCCAATGTGAAAAAAGAATTGTAAACACAACAGACTGTGTAGAGTCAATAAGAAAATCAGTAACAGTGGCAAATTCAGCTAAACAGCTTCACCCAATAGGTGAATGTGGCTTCTACCTAGCCAGTGGAAACCAACAATGGATAGTCTAAATCAATGGATTTGGATGCAGTAACTGTTATAGCTACAGATAATGTGTAGGAATAGTTTCAAGTTTAGTAACAGGATAGCAGTCAGTCAAGTAATAAACATATATCACAAACGTAACTCTCCACTGTTGTACTGTAGACAAATAGCTTTAAATGTCAAAAACACTATAGTAATTAGAGCAAGCAGAACTTCAACAATACAAATGATAAAAAAGTGAAGTCAGTTACTCAGATAATAACTAAATGTCTTTGTATATACTTAGAGTGAGCAAAAGACAACACTACAGTTTTATCTTAAGTAATGCCAGTAGTAACAGTACCAAAGCAGCAAGGCGCAATTGTGCAGTATTAAGTAAATCTAATACTACTACAGTCAGCAAATCAAAAGTGAACAGCAGTAGAATATAACCAAGGAGAACTCACTGAATATACATGAATGCATATCTCACAACTTTTACCTCCAGAATTTGGGGCAAAGCAAAGAATAACTAGGGAAAGAAGGACCCAAACTAGAGGCATTTCCCTTCTACAACACACCATCTGGTTAACACAACCACTAATAATGTATAAATATGAGACACAACACCAGAACAGACAGTGTACTTCCAAGCTTCAGCAGTCACTAAATGCTACCACCACCACCCCCACCACCCCACCATAATAGAAATACTGGTTTAAGCATTGTCTGATGAGATTGTAGTCAAATGAGTTTGGCCTGGATGATGCTGAGCTTTTAAGAATGTATGGCTGGAATATCAAAGCTGATCTGGATAATGTTGGGTTGCACTCCTTCTGATGGTCAAGCCATTGCAAATGGACATGATCAGTGATTAATACTAATTTCCTATTCAATAAATAGTACCTTATTTATGTATTTATCTACCTAGACTTTGTTGACTGAATTAGTTCCATAAAGCCAGTTTTAATGGCCCACTTTACGGCTAGGCTTTCTCTCTCTCTCTTTCTGTCTTTAGCTGTATAACATCTCTCTGGACTGCTGAATTCTACATGTATATAACAGATGGAGCGCTCACTCTTATCTCATCCTCATCTACTTTCTGAGACAAGACTGCACCTACCCCTACTTCAGAGGTATCTGTGTGCATTAAGAACTGTTTATAAAAGTCTGGAGTTACTTGTGCTGCTCTGAACACAGCATATTGTTTAGCTGGTCAAAGGCTTGTTCTCCCTCAACTGTACATTTATCCTTCAAGCATGCCTTATCCTTGATCAGTTCAGTAGTGGGACAAGCAACAGCAGCAAAATTAGGAGTAAATTATGATAATAGCTAGCCAGTCCCAAGAAGACTTTTACTTGTTGTTTAGTGGTCAATGTGGGCCAGTTTTGTTTGCTTCAATTTTCTTTGTCTGTGATTCTACTGACGCTTAGCCTATTACATAACCCAAGTAGAAAGTTTCTGCTATGTTTAGCATGCACTTAACTGGGCAGCACTCAGCCCACTGTGATGCAGGGAATTCAAAATGGCTTGGCTATTATTAAGCTAGCTTTCCCAATCTTCAGAAAATATTACTGTATCCTCCAGGTAATGTGATGAATATCTGCTAGAAGATGTAAAACATTGTTCATCAGCCTCTGAAATGTTGCAGGTGCTTGAGGAGAGTCCATCTGATTTCACAAAATTCTGCTTTTTCTCCCTTACCTTCTGGAGCTAGTGTAATTTTCCAATAATCTTTGGTTAGGTCCAAAAGAACAGAAAACTAGTCCTGTCCAATTTTTCAAATGTCCATCCTCTCAGGGCATGTGATATGAAACAAATTGAAATATGCTGTTTATTGAAAATGTTTTTTCTGGAAGCCGCGGTGGTGCAGCGGTAGCGTTGTTGCCTCACAAGAGGTTCTCCCATTCAATTCTTGGCTGGAGCATCTTCTGTGTGTAGTCTGCATGTCCTCCCCGCACTCGAGTGGCATTCAAAAGACATGCATGAATGGGTGTGCCTTCATTGAAGGTTGGGCATAGGGCTGGCACCTCGGCACCATAAAAATTGACTGCCAATCATTAGCGGACATTGAATATTTTTTTCTGTGGAGCTTTTTTCTCCAGGTCTCTGATGAATGAAAAGAATATTTTCTGCCCATTTAGAAAATAGAAATAATTAAATATATTTTTCTGAAGTCATTGTAAAACTTTATAGACCCATAAGGTATGCGGACAGTACAGTAGGGCTTCATTTATTGTATATTTTTTGAGTCTCTCTCTTAAATGTTTAACATTGGGTTCAGGTATTTGGATTTGTTTCAAATTTAGATTCTTATCTGCCACAATTCCCTGTTGTGCTGAATTAAACTGATTCTGCTAGGCAACTCAGAAAATACATCTTTATTCACAAGTACACATTTCTTTACTTCTTGTTTCTGAGACACTGAAATATCTTATTTACTTTGACTTCAGGACAAAGATTCATCTGTAATCATATTTACCACAGAAACTTCAGATTCCCTCTGAGGTTTACTCATTACTTCCACTGGAGTTCTGGAAGTTTGCACTGTAACTTCCAATGAGTGGAGCCTAAACTTTCAGATTATGCCATATTTCAAACAAATGTTCATACCTCTGGAATAGGGGTTATTAAAGATATACATGGCAAACTCTTCAGCACAAACAATTTTTATAGTGGTAGTATTCATTAGGTTCTACTTCTTAAACTGGATTTTCTAAGTCACAGTAAACACAGTAAATATTAAGTTTGCAATATTTTGTAAACAACTTAAAATATTTCAGCAACCACTCCAGTTAGACACACTGTCGGCAGCATTTTTTTATCTGAGAGCTTTCATACAAGGTAAAAGAAAAACTGGAGTTCTGGACAACACGGCTTAAAACTTTAATAAACTTCAGTAAAAAATGTAAGTGCTTTTGCAGAAAACAAACTCGCTTCTTCAGACCATATAAAAAGTTGCACAAACCACATAAGATATATATATATATATATATATATATATATATATATATATATATATATAAATAAATATATATATCTATATAAATATATATATCTATATAAATATATATATATATATATATATATATATATATATAAAAGCTGCAGTGGTACAGCGGTTGCATTGTTGCCTCACAGCAAGAGGTTCTCCCGTTCGATTCTCAGTTAGTGTGCGGGGAGTGCCTTCTGTGTGGAGTCTGCATGTCCTCCCCGCAGTCGAGTGGCCTCCGAAAGACATGCGTGAACAGGCATGCCTTCGCTGAAGGTTGGGTGTTGGGCTGGCAACTCGGCACCATAAAAATCGACTGCCAATCCTTAGCGGACCGGAGTTCCGCTGTGGCGACCCCTTACCGGGAAAAGCCGAAAAGGCCAACAACATATATATATATATATATATATATATATATATATAAAATTCAAAAATACATTATCTAATGAAAACAATCTTCCAGCCTAAAAACACAGCCCACTGGAGCAACGAACTCGCCAGTAAAACAAGTTTGGCATAGCTATTAGCACAAGCTGTGTCCATAGCTATGCTGACTCTTTGGAGAAAAAACTCATTGTGAAATATAAAACCGTTGTTTTCTAAAATAAAATAAATCAAAATATAAATCAAATTTATCTTCCCAACTGTGAAATCAGTGTTCTTACTTAAATATATCCTCACGTTCCTAAATCATTAGGAATAACAGTGAAAAAAGACATCACACCAAGTGCCACTAATTACACATCATTATCCGTGGGATATGATAGATACCATTGGTAGAAATCATTCAAAAAAATTCTTAGTATCCTTAAGCACAATAACAATATTGTCCAACACTTTCCTTAAATTGTTTTCAACAAAAATCAAAAGTTTCTCTGTAACCCATCCCCTGCTGGACACAATTGGACACATGGGTGGTATATGGACATCTTTGTGGACCTTAGGAAGTCCATATAAAGTCAAGGTCACAGGATGTTCCACTGTAAAATATTCAAACAATTCTTGTTCAATAGAGCTGTCTATCAACAAATCATATACTAAAAAATGTACGCTATCTATAACACATGTAACAAAACCCTTGTTAATTTGCAAATACATGACATTGTCAGAAAACATTTCAGACATGCTGTTTAAATAAAATTTCTTGTCCATCACAACCACTCCCCCTCCTTTATCACACGGACGTATAACAAGGTGGGGAGCTGAACATAGCTCATACAAAGCTTTTCATTGCTGTGAAGTCATGTTATAATAAGAATGTTTATATCCAACTGTTAAATGCTCTCAAATCTCATTCTCATTTAACCCTATAAAAGCCTGCAATTGAGTATGTATCACAGGATTAGAAGTACTGGTTTTCCTAAAAATATCAAAGTCACCATCTTCCGATTGTGGATATAGTAAGGAATGAGAAAAGTTTTGTGAAATCAGTCTCAAGTCTACCAGTATATAAGTCAAGTCAGAAGCCCTACTAGGGATAAAATTCAAGCCTTTGTTCAAAACCAAAAACTGTTCATCAGTCAGTTCAAAGGAAGAAATATTAAAAACGTACCCACTTGATTTTGTAGCATGTTGCGAGTTACCATCCCCTATGTTCTCCCTGGATGGTCAAGCTGCTGCACATGCCCCTTCCTCGCTTGACTCTTCACGCATCCTGTCTTGTAATCTCTGTTGATGGGTAAAGGGTCTGGAAGTGAAAAAGACAGTGACTGTATTACTTAATGAAGCAGAAGTAGATGGAGGCACAGGAGCAGACACTCTAATGGCATTATCATTGTCTGAATTCATAGGTGCTCGAGTGGAGGCTTCTTCTGTTTGTACAATAGCAATGTTAGTGTTGCTTACATTGCCATGACCCAGACTGTCCCTGGGTCAAGAGAAAACATTCTTAAAATCTCATAAATCCTGTTGAAGTTTCTTAATCTTAGTGACTTGAAGCCATTTTTCATACATAGCATCTTGTTCATATAAATCATCCAAACTGTTTCTATAAATATTCAATATGAATTTATTCACAATATCAGACTGTAAAGTCTGACTCTCCTTTACTAATGATGTTTCAATATGTAAAAAATAGTCAGTGAGTAACTGCATATAATCAATTCTCACCTGAAGTATAATGACAGCCAGCATTTGAGTAAATCGGGGTACTGAGTGCCATAATCTAGAAACAGAAATTAGGCATGCTCTACCATCATAACCGCTCACTCCCACTACTAAACTTGTACTCTCTAACACATTCCTCATTCCTTCTCTCCTATATGGTGCCTCACTTCTTACCAACCTTCAATCTTCGCTAAAAACAAAGCTATCCTCCTGTCATAACAAAATTTCTAAGTTTGCTACCGGCTATAAATCCTCCTCCCACCACTGCAGTGCCCTTCACAAACTAAATTGGCTCAAACTTCCTAACCATCTTACCTATATTCAACTTACTCATGCCCAAAAACTCATCTTTAATCCCTCCATCTGCCCCTACCTTGCCTCCTTCTTCAAAATGCACCCACCCAACAGACTTTTAAGATCCAATAACCAGAATTTGCTTGAACTACACAAGTCTGCTCGTCCTCCAGGCAAACACCTATTATCCTTTTCCCTAGGTCACCTCTGGAACTCCCTGACACCTCTTATTCATACTACAGACAAACACTCTACCTTTAAGACCCTGCTTCATTCCCATCTCAAAACCCTCTGAGAATGTTCCTGCTCTCATCTCACATGACTCACCTCTTTTTCCCCATTTCTCACACTCCTTTACTTCTCTCTTCTCTTCATCATATGGAGCTTCTCTAACTGCTACCATCTTCAGTTTTCTCATTTACTCCTACTCTTGCTCTACTTTTTTTTTCTTATTGTCCCACCTTTATTATATTCAACAATTAACACCTCTTATCCCCCATCCTACTTTAACTATGCTAAGATTTCATATAAAACTGTAATGTCAACCCTCTGTTATCTGGCATTCTAACAACTTTAGCAGGAATATGCACCAATGGATTTTTTTTATTTTAATTGACTGTGTGTGTGTGTGTGTGTGTGTGTGTGTGTGTGTGTGTGTGTGTGTGTGTGTGTGTGTGTGTGTGTGAGCGTGCGTGCATGCGTGTGTGTGTGTGTGTGTGTGTGTGTGTGTGTGTGTGTGTGTGTGTGTGTGTGTGTGTGTGTGTGTGTGTGTGTGCATGTGTAATTTTACCTTTTGTTTTTTTGACTGTATTTTCACTGCAGTCATGGATTTTTTGTCATGTTGTGTAATACCATCGTTCTTCAATAGTATTACATAAATGTAAATGCATTGTCTTCATATTATATTGTTGTTCATGGAGCTTTTCTCCCCGGGACTCCATTGAAAATGGGCTCTTCTTGGCCTAATAGACTATCCCAGTAAACAAACTGTAAAATAAAATAAATAAATAAAATAAAATAAGTAGGCATTTTTAAGACATGTAGGCCCCGTGGAATCACCCTATGGTGAATAGCTGCTTCCAAATGAAGCCTCTACCATTGCAAAAGTTTATATTAAAAATGTTTACCTTCCAGCTCTTTGTATTGCATGCTAAAAGCAGCCTGAGAGGCATTATCAACAGCTGAATCATCACCTGGACCATCCTCATAGTTTCACCTGCCTAGCAGCAAGAGGAATACATGACAAGAACCTTTGAGGCACTTCACTTTCAAATGGACTGATTGCTTCATTTGTAAATAGATCATAGTAAGCTTGCTTTAATTTATGCTTATATAAATGTTTATGCTTCCTGTTTAAAGTGAGTCAGAGTTAGAAAATTACTTTGTATGTCTTTTATATGGTTCTTGCTAGAAGACATGTACAAGAAACAGCTTAATCGAAGTAGACTTGCACTGTCTAAGAAATGTACTAAAGAGCACTCATATCTGTGTCATCTCTTTATTTCTGATTTAATACACAAGGGACTTCTTTTTAGCAGTGGGTATTAACATAAATATTTTCATGTTTTAGTCTGAATTCCCTGAGAAGTACATTTCTGTTATATGCTCTCTATTGTACATCCTGTGTTCACTCTCCCTTGCTTTCTCTGTATACACACTCACACACGCGCACGCACACACACACACACACATATATATATATATATATATATATATATATATATATATATATATATATACATATATACTGGATTATACATTTTAATGCAGTTGGGGGGCCTGGGCTAAATGAATTAGCAACTACACTGTTGGAAACTATTGGTGTTCTAATTGAAGTGTGATTCTCAAACAATCTGTAAATATATTGCTAAATGATAAGTATATTTCTTGGCATTTTGCCTGACTGAATTATTTTATATATCTTCTGTCATTGTTTTCTGTTTGTCATCTGTCCTGAAACAGTTTTTCCCTCCCTCCAACCCTATTCTTGTGGTGTTGTTATAGTTGGTGGCTTTGCAGTTGCCCGCCCCTACTGTAAATTTGATCTGGGACACCCCACCCAGTCTAGTGTTCACTTTACTTAATAAAGAAAGAACATTTGAAAAGGTTAACCCACTTAGGTTCTTATCCTTGAATTATCTTATTCTCCTCCTTCCTCTCTCCTTGCACTTTACTAACAAAAAAATTGCACTTTATTCATCTGCTTTTACTGTATTTGTGTTTCTTCCTACTTTTGTCTCTTCTTAAAAGTATTCAATTGTATTTATGCTGCTGCATTTATTAATGCTTGGTAGTAACCTGATTAAATTGTAACTGTTATTCTAAGCCTTTTGGTTTAAGCACTTGGGCTTCGCACCATTTGTTTTACATTAAGAAGGTTTGTGGTCTGCACAGTTGTGGCAGGACAGGTAGCTTACATCCTTCTAAGCTGGGAATTGCTAATTGAAGGCTTAGTGTCTGTTATTCTAAAAGTGTATTAGGTCTGGTTTAAGCACTTGGGCTTCAGGCCAGTTATTTTACATTAAGAAGGTTTGTGGTCTGTACTCTTTTGGGAGGAGAGACTAGATTCTGCCCTTCTGAGCAGGGAATTTATGGTAAAGGGTTATTGTACCTGCTTATTTGAACTGTTTCTGAAATTAGTATGCCTTGTTTGCTTTAGCATATACTAGATTCAGGCCTGCTGAATCTAGATTTTTTTATAACTTGAGCATTAATCCAGGCCATCTTTTTGGAGAAGGTTCTCCTGCACCCTATTGGCAAGAGTGTGCAGTTAGAACTTGTCTGATTGAAGACTGTTGGAACAGGGCTCAGTTTTGAGCTTTTTTACTGGTTAATTGGGTAATTTGTTTAAATCAGTTTGCTCATTTTCTGTTATATAAAAATGCACTTTATTCATCTGCTTTTACAGTATTTGTGCTTCTTCCTACTTTATTATTTTATTTTGCTTTTGCTGCCTGTTCTTAAAAGTACTTAATTGCATTTATTCTGCTGCATTTATTACTGCTTGTTAGTAGCCTGATTAAATTGTAACTGTCATTCTAAGCCTTTGGTTGAAGCACTTGGGGTTCAGACCAGTTGTTTTACATTAAGAAGGTTTGTGGTCTGCACTGTTGTGGCAGGACAGGTAGCTTACATCCTTCTAAGTTGGGAGATGCTGATTGAAGGCTTACTGTCTGTTACTTTAAAAGTGTATTAGTTCTGGTTTAAACATTTGAGCTTCGGGACAGTTATTTTACATTAAGAAGTGTGGTCTGCACTCTTGGAGGAGAGGGTAGATTCTGCCCTTCTGAGCTAGGAGGTTCTGGTTAAAGGCTTATTGTGCCTGCTTATTTGAATTGTTTCTTTCTGAAATTGCTACACCTTGTTTGCTGTAACATAGACTAGAATCAGACCTTCTTCTTGTTTAAAGTGAGTCAGAGTTAGAAAATTACTTTGTAAGTCTTTTATATGGTTCTTGCTAGAAGACATGTACAAGAAACAGCTTAATCGAAGTAGACTTGCTCTGTCTAAGAAATGTACTAAAGAGCACTCATATCTGTGTCATCTCTTTATTTCTGATTTAATACACAAGGGACTTCTTTTTAGCAGTGGGTATTAACATAAATATTTTCATGTTTTAGTCTGAAGTCTCTGAGAAGTACATTGCTGTTATATGCTCTCTATTGTACATCCTGTGTATCACTCTCCCTTTCTTCTCTGTATACACACTCACACATGCGCACTTACACACACACATGCACGCACGCACACACACACACACACACACACACACACACACATATATATATATATATATATATATATATATATAAGCACATATACTGGATTCTACATTTTAATGCAGTTGGGGGCCTGGGCTAAATGAATTAGCAACTACACTGTTGGAAACTCCTGGTATTCTGGCTGAAGTGTGATTCTCAAACAATCTGTAAATATATTGCTAAATGATAAGTATATTTCTTGGCATTTTAACCTTTTCAGAGTTTTGCATTGTCTTAATTTTGCCTGACTGAATTATTTTATATATCTTCTGTCATTGTTTTCTGTTTCTCATCTGTCCTAAAACAGTTTTTCCCTCCCTCCAACCCTATTCCTGTGGTGTTGTTATAGTTGGTGGCTTTGCAGTTGCCCGCCCCTACTGTAAATTTGATCTGGGACACCCCTCCCAGTCTAGTGTTCACTCTACTTAATAAAGAAAGAACATTTGAGAAGGTCAACCCACTTAGGTTTGTATCATTGAATTATCTTATTCTCCTCCTTCCTCTCTCCTTGCACTTTACTAACAAAAAAATTGCACTTTATTCATCTGCTTTTACTGTATTTGTGTTTCTTCCTACTTTATTACTTTATTTTGCTTTTGCCTCTTCTTAAAAGTATCCAATTGTATTTATTCTGCTGCATTTATTAATGTTTGGTAGTAACCTGATTAAATTGTAACTGTTATTCTAAGCCTTTTGGTTTAAGCACTTGGGCTTCGGACCATTTGTTTTACATTAAGAACGTTTGTGGCCTGCACTGTTGTGGCAGGACAGGTAGCTTACATCCTTCTAAGCTGGGAATTGCTAATTGAAGGCTCAATTTCTGTTATTCTAAAAGTGTATTAGGTCTGGTTTAAGCACTTGGGCTTCAGGCCAGTTATTTTACATTAAGAAGGTTTGTGGTCTGTACTCTTTTGGGAGGAGAGGCTAGATTCTGCCCTTTTGAGCAGGGAATTTATGGTTAAAGGGTTATTGTGCCTGCTTATTTGAACTATTTCTGAAATTGGTGTGCCTTGTTTGCTGTAGCATAGACTAGATTCAGGCCTGCTGAATCTAGCTTTGTTTGTTTAACTTGAGCACTAATCCAGGCCATCTTTTTTGGAGAAGGTTCCCTTGCACCCTAGTGGCAGGAGTGTGCAGTTAGAACTTGGCTGATTGAAGAATGTTGGAACAGGGCTCAGTTTTGAGCTTTTTTACTGGTTAATTGGGTAATTTGTTTAAATCAGTTTGCTCATTTTCTAATGTTATATAAAAAAATTGCACTTTATTCATCTACTTTTACAGTATTTGTGCTTCTTCCTACTTTATTATTTTATTTTGCTTTTGCTGCCTGTTCTTAAAAGTACTTAATTGCATTTATTCTGCTGCATTTATTACTGCTTGTTAGTAGCCTGATTAAATTGTAACTGTCATTCTAAGCCTTTGGTTTAAGCACTTGGGGTTCAGACCAGCTGTTTTACATTAAGAATTTTTGTGGTCTGCACTGTTGTAGCAAGACAGGTAGCTTACATCCTTCTAAGTTGGGAGATGCTGATTGAAGGCTTACTGTCTGTTACTTTAAAGGTGTATTAGTTCTGGTTTAAGCATTTGAGCTCGGGGCAGTTATTTTACATTAAGAAGTGTGGTCTGCACTCTTGTGGGAGGAGAGGTAGATTCTGCCCTTCTGAGCTAGGAGTTTCTGGTTAAAGGCTTATTGTGCCTGCTTATTTGAACTGTTTCTTTCTCTAATTGGTACACCTTGTTTGCTGTAACATAGACTAGAATCAGACCTGCTTCCTGTTTAAAGTGAGTCAGAGTTAGAAAATTAATTTGTATGTCTTTTATATGGTTATTGCTAGAAGACATGTACAAGAAACAGCTTAATCGAAGTAGACTTGCAAAGTCTAAGAAATGTACTAAAGAGCACTCATATCTGTGTCATCTCTTTATTTCCGATTTACTACACAAGGGACTTCTTTTAGCAGTGGGTATTAACATAAATATTTTCATGTTTTAGTCTGAATTCTCTGAGAAGTACATTGCTGTTATATGCTCTCTATTGTACATCCTGTGCTCTCTCTCCCTTTCTTTCTATGTATACACACGCACACACGCACACGCACACACACACACACATATATATATATATATATATATATATATATATATATATATATATATATATATATATATATATATATATATATATATATATATATATATATATATATATATGTATACATATACTGGATTCTACATTTTAATGCAGTTGGGGGGCCTGGGCTAACAACTACACTGTTGGAAACTCCTGGTGTTCTGGCTGAAGTGTGATTCTCAAACAATCTGTAAATATATTGCTAAATGATAAGTATATTTCTTGGCATTTTAACCTTTTCAGAGTTTTGCATTGTCTTAATTTTACCTGACTGAATTATTTTATATATCTTCTGTCATTGTTTTCTGTTTGTCATCTGTCCTGAAACAGTTTTTCCCTCCCTCCAACCCTATTCTTGTGGTGTTGTTATAGTTGGTGGCTTTGCAGTTGCCCGCCCCTACTGTAAATTTGATCTGGGACACCCCACCCAGTCTAGTGTTCACTTTACTTAATAAAGAAAGAACATTTGAAAAGGTTAACCCACTTAGGTTCTTATCCTTGAATTATCTTATTCTCCTCCTTCCTCTCTCCTTGCACTTTACTAACAAAAAAATTGCACTTTATTCATCTGCTTTTACTGTATTTGTGTTTCTTCCTACTTTTGTCTCTTCTTAAAAGTATTCAATTGTATTTATGCTGCTGCATTTATTAATGCTTGGTAGTAACCTGATTAAATTGTAACTGTTATTCTAAGCCTTTTGGTTTAAGCACTTGGGCTTCGCACCATTTGTTTTACATTAAGAAGGTTTGTGGTCTGCACTGTTGTGGCAGGACAGGTAGCTTACATCCTTCTAAGCTGGGAATTGCTAATTGAAGGCTTAGTGTCTGTTATTCTAAAAGTGTATTAGGTCTGGTTTAAGCAAATGGGCTTCAGGCCAGTTATTTTACATTAAGAAGGTTTGTGGTCTGTACTCTTTTGGGAGGAGAGACTAGATTCTGCCCTTCTGAGCAGGGAATTTATGGTAAAGGGTTATTGTACCTGCTTATTTGAACTGTTTCTGAAATTAGTATGCCTTGTTTGCTTTAGCATATACTAGATTCAGGCCTGCTGAATCTAGATTTGTTTGTATAACTTGAGCATTAATCCAGGCCATCTTTTTTGGAGAAGGTTCTCCTGCACCCTATTGGCAAGAGTGTGCAGTTAGAACTTGTCTGATTGAAGACTGTTGGAACAGGGCTCAGTTTTGAGCTTTTTTACTGGTTAATTGGGTAATTTGTTTAAATCAGTTTGCTCATTTTCTGTTATATAAAAAATGCACTTTATTCATCTGCTTTTACAGTATTTGTGCTTCTTCCTACTTTATTATTTTATTTTGCTTTTGCTGCCTGTTCTTAAAAGTACTTAATTGCATTTATTCTGCTGCATTTATTACTGCTTGTTAGTAGCCTGATTAAATTGTAACTGTCATTCTAAGCCTTTGGTTGAAGCACTTGGGGTTCAGACCAGTTGTTTTACATTAAGAAGGTTTGTGGTCTGCACTGTTGTGGCAGGACAGGTAGCTTACATCCTTCTAAGTTGGGAGATGCTGATTGAAGGCTTACTGTCTGTTACTTTAAAAGTGTATTAGTTCTGGTTTAAACATTTGAACTTCGGGACAGTTATTTTACATTAAGAAGTGTGGTCTGCACTCTTGGAGGAGAGGGTAGATTCTGCCCTTCTGAGCTAGGAGGTTCTGGTTAAAGGCTTATTGTGCCTGCTTATTTGAATTGTTTCTTTCTGAAATTGCTACACCTTGTTTGCTGTAACATAGACTAGAATCAGACCTTCTTCTTGTTTAAAGTGAGTCAGAGTTAGAGAATTACTTTGTATGTCTTTTATATGGTTCTTGCTAGAAGACATGTACAAGAAACAGCTTAATCAAGTAGACTTGCTCTGTCTAAGAAATGTACTAAAGAGCACTCATATCTGCGTCATCTCTTTATTTCTGATTTAATACACAAGGGACTTCTTTTTAGCAGTGGGTATTAACATAAATATTTTCATGTTTTAGTCTGAATTCTCTGAGAAGTACATTGCTGTTATATGCTCTCTATTGTACATCCTGTGTATCACTCTCCCTTTCTTCTCTGTATACACACTCACACACAAGACTTACACACACACACACGCACACACACACACACACACACACACACACACACACACACACATATATATATATATATATATATATATATATATATATATAAGCACATATACTGGATTCTACATTTTAATGCAGTTGGGGCCTGGGCTAAATGAATTAGCAACTACACTGTTGGAAACTCCTGGTGTTCTGGCTGAAGTGTGATTCTCAAACAATCTGTAAATATATTGCTAAATGATAAGTATATTTCTTGGCATTTTAACCTTTTCAGAGTTTTGCATTGTCTTAATTTTGCCTGACTGAATTATTTTATATATCTTCTGTCATTGTTTTCTGTTTCTCATCTGTCCTGAAACAGTTTTTCCCTCCCTCCAACCCTATTCCTGTGGTGTTGTTATAGTTGGTGGCTTTGCAGTTGCCCGCCCCTACTGTAAATTTGATCTGGGACACCCCTCCCAGTCTAGTGTTCACTCTACTTAATAAAGAAAGAACATTTGAGAAGGTCAACCCACTTAGGTTTGTATCATTGAATTATCTTATTCTCCTCCTTCCTCTCTCCTTGCACTTTACTAACAAAAAATTGCACTTTATTCATCTGCTTTTACTGTATTTGTGTTTCTTCCTACTTTATTACTTTATTTTGCTTTTGCCTCTTCTTAAAAGTATCCAATTGTATTTATTCTGCTGCATTTATTAATGTTTGGTAGTAACCTGATTAAATTGTAACTGTTATTCTAAGCCTTTTGGTTTAAGCACTTGGGCTTCGGACCATTTGTTTTACATTAAGAACGTTTGTGGTCTGCACTGTTGTGGCAGGACAGGTAGCTTACATCCTTCTAAGCTGGGAATTGCTAATTGAAGGCTCAATTTCTGTTATTCTAAAAGTGTATTAGGTCTGGTTTAAGCACTTGGGCTTCAGGCCAGTTATTTTACATTAAGAAGGTTTGTGGTCTGTACTCTTTTGGGAGGAGAGGCTAGATTCTGCCCTTTTGAGCAGGGAAATTATGGTTAAAGGGTTATTGTGCCTGCTTATTTGAACTATTTCTGAAATTGGTGTGCCTTGTTTGCTGTAGCATAGACTAGATTCAGGCCTGCTGAATCTAGCTTTGTTTGTTTAACTTGAGCACTAATCCAGGCCATCTTTTTTGGAGAAGGTTCCCTTGCACCCTAGTGGCAGGAGTGTGCAGTTAGAACTTGGCTGATTGAAGAATGTTGGAACAGGGCTCAGTTTTGAGCTTTTTTACTGGTTAATTGGGTAATTTGTTTAAATCAGTTTGCTCATTTTCTAATGTTATATAAAAAATTGCACTTTATTCATCTACTTTTACAGTATTTGTGCTTCTTCCTACTTTATTATTTTATTTTGCTTTTGCTGCCTGTTCTTAAAAGTACTTAATTGCATTTATTCTGCTGCATTTATTACTGCTTGTTAGTAGCCTGATTAAATTGTAACTGTCATTCTAAGCCTTTGGTTTAAGCACTTGGGGTTCAGACCAGCTGTTTTACATTAAGAATTTTTGTGGTCTGCACTGTTGTAGCAAGACAGGTAGCTTACATCCTTCTAAGTTGGGAGATGCTGATTGAAGGCTTACTGTCTGTTACTTTAAAGGTGTATTAGTTCTGGTTTAAGCATTTGAGCTTCGGGGCAGTTATTTTACATTAAGAAGTGTGGTCTGCACTCTTGTGGGAGGAGAGGGTAGATTCTGCCCTTCTGAGCTAGGAGTTTCTGGTTAAAGGCTTATTGTGCCTGCTTATTTGAACTGTTTCTTTCTCTAATTGGTACACCTTGTTTGCTGTAACATAGACTAGAATCAGACCTGCTTCCTGTTTAAAGTGAGTCAGAGTTAGAAAATTAATTTGTATGTCTTTTATATAGTTATTGCTAGAAGACATGTACAAGAAACAGCTTAATCGAAGTAGACTTGCAAAGTCTAAGAAATGTACTAAAGAGCACTCATATCTGTGTCATCTCTTTATTTCCGATTTACTACACAAGGGACTTCTTTTTAGCAGTGGGTATTAACATAAATATTTTCATGTTTTAGTCTGAATTCTCTGAGAAGTACATTGCTGTTATATGCTCTCTATTGTACATCCTGTGCTCTCTCTCCCTTTCTTTCTATGTATACACACGCACACACGCGCACGCACACACACACACATATATATATATATATATATATATATATATATATATATATATATATATGTATATATATATATATGTATACATATACTGGATTCTACATTTTAATGCAGTTGGGGGGCCTGGGCTAACAACTACACTGTTGGAAACTCCTGGTGTTCTGGCTGAAGTGTGATTCTCAAACAATCTGTAAATATATTGCTAAATGATAAGTATATTTCTTGGCATTTTAACCTTTTCAGAGTTTTGCATTGTCTTAATTTTACCTGACTGAATTATTTTATATATCTTCTGTCATTGTTTTCTGTTTGTCATCTGTCCTGAAACAGTTTTTCCCTCCCTCCAACCCTATTCTTGTGGTGTTGTTATAGTTGGTGGCTTTGCAGTTGCCCGCCCCTACTGTAAATTTGATCTGGGACACCCCACCCAGTCTAGTGTTCACTTTACTTAATAAAGAAAGAACATTTGAAAAGGTTAACCCACTTAGGTTCTTATCCTTGAATTATCTTATTCTCCTCCTTCCTCTCTCCTTGCACTTTACTAACAAAAAAATTGCACTTTATTCATCTGCTTTTACTGTATTTGTGTTTCTTCCTACTTTTGTCTCTTCTTAAAAGTATTCAATTGTATTTATGCTGCTGCATTTATTAATGCTTGGTAGTAACCTGATTAAATTGTAACTGTTATTCTAAGCCTTTTGGTTTAAGCACTTGGGCTTCGCACCATTTGTTTTACATTAAGAAGGTTTGTGGTCTGCACAGTTGTGGCAGGACAGGTAGCTTACATCCTTCTAAGCTGGGAATTGCTAATTGAAGGCTTAGTGTCTGTTATTCTAAAAGTGTATTAGGTCTGGTTTAAGCACTTGGGCTTCAGGCCAGTTATTTTACATTAAGAAGGTTTGTGGTCTGTACTCTTTTGGGAGGAGAGACTAGATTCTGCCCTTCTGAGCAGGGAATTTATGGTAAAGGGTTATTGTACCTGCTTATTTGAACTGTTTCTGAAATTAGTATGCCTTGTTTGCTTTAGCATATACTAGATTCAGGCCTGCTGAATCTAGATTTGTTTGTATAACTTGAGCATTAATCCAGGCCATCTTTTTTGGAGAAGGTTCTCCTGCACCCTATTGGCAAGAGTGTGCAGTTAGAACTTGTCTGATTGAAGACTGTTGGAACAGGGCTCAGTTTTGAGCTTTTTTACTGGTTAATTGGGTAATTTGTTTAAATCAGTTTGCTCATTTTCTGTTATATAAAAAATGCACTTTATTCATCTGCTTTTACAGTATTTGTGCTTCTTCCTACTTTATTATTTTATTTTGCTTTTGCTGCCTGTTCTTAAAAGTACTTAATTGCATTTATTCTGCTGCATTTATTACTGCTTGTTAGTAGCCTGATTAAATTGTAACTGTCATTCTAAGCCTTTGGTTGAAGCACTTGGGGTTCAGACCAGTTGTTTTACATTAAGAAGGTTTGTGGTCTGCACTGTTGTGGCAGGACAGGTAGCTTACATCCTTCTAAGTTGGGAGATGCTGATTGAAGGCTTACTGTCTGTTACTTTAAAAGTGTATTAGTTCTGGTTTAAACATTTGAGCTTTTGGACAGTTATTTTACATTAAGAAGTGTGGTCTGCACTCTTGGAGGAGAGGGTAGATTCTGCCCTTCTGAGCTAGGAGGTTCTGGTTAAAGGCTTATTGTGCCTGCTTATTTGAATTGTTTCTTTCTGAAATTGCTACACCTTGTTTGCTGTAACATAGACTAGAATCAGACCTTCTTCTTGTTTAAAGTGAGTCAGAGTTAGAGAATTACTTTGTATGTCTTTTATATGGTTCTTGCTAGAAGACATGTACAAGAAACAGCTTAATCGAAGTAGACTTGCTCTGTCTAAGAAATGTACTAAAGAGCACTCATATCTGCGTCATCTCTTTATTTCTGATTTAATACACAAGGGACTTCTTTTTAGCAGTGGGTATTAACATAAATATTTTCATGTTTTAGTCTGAATTCTCTGAGAAGTACATTGCTGTTATATGCTCTCTATTGTACATCCTGTGTATCACTCTCCCTTTCTTCTCTGTATACACACTCACACACGCGCACTTACACACACACATGCACGCACGCACACACACACACACACACACACACACACACACACACACAGATATATATATATATATATATATATATATATATATATATATAAGCACATATACTGGATTCTACATTTTAATGCAGTTGGGGGCCTGGGCTAAATGAATTAGCAACTACACTGTTGGAAACTCCTGGTGTTCTGGCTGAAGTGTGATTCTCAAACAATCTGTAAATATATTGCTAAATGATAAGTATATTTCTTGGCATTTTAACCTTTTCAGAGTTTTGCATTGTCTTAATTTTGCCTGACTGAATTATTTTATATATCTTCTGTCATTGTTTTCTGTTTCTCATCTGTCCTGAAACAGTTTTTCCCTCCCTCCAACCCTATTCCTGTGGTGTTGTTATAGTTGGTGGCTTTGCAGTTGCCCGCCCCTACTGTAAATTTGATCTGGGACACCCCTCCCAGTCTAGTGTTCACTCTACTTAATAAAGAAAGAACATTTGAGAAGGTCAACCCACTTAGGTATGTATCATTGAATTATCTTATTCTCCTCCTTCCTCTCTCCTTGCACTTTACTAACAAAAAAATTGCACTTTATTCATCTGCTTTTACTGTATTTGTGTTTCTTCCTACTTTATTACTTTATTTTGCTTTTGCCTCTTCTTAAAAGTATCCAATTGTATTTATTCTGCTGCATTTATTAATGTTTGGTAGTAACCTGATTAAATTGTAACTGTTATTCTAAGCCTTTTGGTTTAAGCACTTGGGCTTCGGACCATTTGTTTTACATTAAGAACGTTTGTGGTCTGCACTGTTGTGGCAGGACAGGTAGCTTACATCCTTCTAAGCTGGGAATTGCTAATTGAAGGCTCAATTTCTGTTATTCTAAAAGTGTATTAGGTCTGGTTTAAGCACTTGGGCTTCAGGCCAGTTATTTTACATTAAGAAGGTTTGTGGTCTGTACTCTTTTGGGAGGAGAGGCTAGATTCTGCCCTTTTGAGCAGGGAATTTATGGTTAAAGGGTTATTGTGCCTGCTTATTTGAACTATTTCTGAAATTGGTGTGCCTTGTTTGCTGTAGCGTAGACTAGATTCAGGCCTGCTGAATCTAGCTTTGTTTGTTTAACTTGAGCACTAATCCAGGCCATCTTTTTTGGAGAAGGTTCCCTTGCACCCTAGTGGCAGGAGTGTGCAGTTAGAACTTGGCTGATTGAAGAATGTTGGAACAGGGCTCAGTTTTGAGCTTTTTTACTGGTTAATTGGGTAATTTGTTTAAATCAGTTTGCTCATTTTCTAATGTTATATAAAAATTGCACTTTATTCATCTACTTTTACAGTATTTGTGCTTCTTCCTACTTTATTATTTTATTTTGCTTTTGCTGCCTGTTCTTAAAAGTACTTAATTGCATTTATTCTGCTGCATTTACTACTGCTTGTTAGTAGCCTGATTAAATTGTAACTGTCATTCTAAGCCTTTGGTTTAAGCACTTGGGGTTCAGACCAGCTGTTTTACATTAAGAATTTTTGTGGTCTGCACTGTTGTAGCAAGACAGGTAGCTTACATCCTTCTAAGTTGGGAGATGCTGATTGAAGGCTTACTGTCTGTTACTTTAAAGGTGTATTAGTTCTGGTTTAAGCATTTGAGCTTCGGGGCAGTTATTTTACATTAAGAAGTGTGGTCTGCACTCTTGTGGGAGGAGAGGGTAGATTCTGCCCTTCTGAGCTAGGAGTTTCTGGTTAAAGGCTTATTGTGCCTGCTTATTTGAACTGTTTCTTTCTCTAATTGGTACACCTTGTTTGCTGTAACATAGACTAGAATCAGACCTGCTTCCTGTTTAAAGTGAGTCAGAGTTAGAAAATTAATTTGTATGTCTTTTATATGGTTATTGCTAGAAGACATGTACAAGAAACAGCTTAATCGAAGTAGACTTGCAAAGTCTCAGAAATGTACTAAAGAGCACTCATATCTGTGTCATCTCTTTATTTCCAATTTACTACACAAGGGACTTCTTTTTAGCAGTGGGTATTAACATAAATATTTTCATGTTTTAGTCTGAATTCTCTGAGAAGTACATTGCTGTTATATGCTCTCTATTGTACATCCTGTGCTCTCTCTCCCTTTCTTTCTATGTATACACACGCACACAAGCGCACGCACACACACACACACACACACACACACACACACACATATATATATATATATATATATATATATATATATATATATGTATACATATACTTGATTCTACATTTTAATGCAGTTGGGGGGCCTGGGCTAACAACTACACTGTTGGAAACTCCTGGTGTTCTGGCTGAGGTGTGATTCTCAAACAATCTGTAAATATATTGCTAAATGATAAGTATATTTCTTGGCATTTTAACCTTTTCAGAGTTTTGCATTGTCTTAATTTTACCTGACTGAATTATTTTATATATCTTCTGTCATTGTTTTCTGTTTCTCATCTGTCCTGAAACAGTTTTCCCTCCCTCCAACCCTATTCTTGTGGTGTTGTTATAGTTGGTGGCTTTGCAGTTGCCCGCCCCCCACTGTAAATTTGATCTGGGACACCCCTCCCAGTCTAGTGTTCACTCTACTTAATAAAGAAAGAACATTTGAGAAGGTCAACCCACTTAGGTTCGTATCCTTGAATTATCTTATTCTCCTCCTTCCTCTCTCCTTGCACTTTACTAACAAAAAAATTGCACTTTATTCATCTGCTTTTACTGTATTTGTGTTTCTTCCTACTTTATTACTTTATTTTGCTTTTGCCTCTTCTTAAAAGTATTCCATTGTATTTATTCTGCTGCATTTATTAATGCTTGGTAGTAACCTGATTAAATTGTAACTGTTATTCTAAGCCTTTTGGTTTAAGCACTTGGGCTTCGCACCATTTGTTTTACATTAAGAAGGTTTGTGGTCTGCACTGTTGTGGCAGGACAGGTAGCCTACATCCTTCTAAGCTGGGAATTGCTAATTGAAGGCTCAGTGTCTGTTATTCTAAAAGTGTATTAGGTCTGATTTAAGCACTTGGGCTTCAGGCCAGTTATTTTACATTAAGAAGGTTTGTGGTCTGTACTCTTTTGGGAGGAGAGACTAGATTCTGCCCTTCTGAGCAGGGAATTTATGGTAAAGGGTTATTGTACCTGCTTATTTGAACTGTTTCTGAAATTAGTATGCCTTGTTTGCTTTAGCATATACTAGATTCAGGCCTGCTGAATCTAGATTTTTTTGTATAACTTGAGCATTAATCCAGGCCATCTTTTTTGGAGAAGGTTCTCCTGCACCCTATTGGCAAGAGTGTGCAGTTAGAACTTGTCTGATTGAAGACTGTTGGAACAGGGCTCAGTTTTGAGCTTTTTTACTGGTTAATTGGGTAATTTGTTTAAATCAGTTTGCTCATTTTCTGTTATATAAAAATGCACTTTATTCATCTGCTTTTACAGTATTTGTGCTTCTTCCTACTTTATTATTTTATTTTGCTTTTGCTGCCTGTTCTTAAAAGTACTTAATTGCATTTATTCTGCTGCATTTATTACTGCTTGTTAGTAGCCTGATTAAATTGTAACTGTCATTCTAAGCCTTTGGTTGAAGCACTTGGGGTTCAGACCAGTTGTTTTACATTAAGAAGGTTTGTGGTCTGCACTGTTGTGGCAGGACAGGTAGCTTACATCCTTCTAAGTTGGGAGATGCTGATTGAAGGCTTACTGTCTGTTACTTTAAAAGTGTATTAGTTCTGGTTTAAACATTTGAGCTTCGGGACAGTTATTTTACATTAAGAAGTGTGGTCTGCACTCTTGGAGGAGAGGGTAGATTCTGCCCTTCTGAGCTAGGAGGTTCTGGTTAAAGGCTTATTGTGCCTGCTTATTTGAATTGTTTCTTTCTGAAATTGCTACACCTTGTTTGCTGTAACATAGACTAGAATCAGACCTTCTTCTTGTTTAAAGTGAGTCAGAGTTAGAAAATTACTTTCTATGTCTTTTATATGGTTCTTGCTAGAAGACATGTACAAGAAACAGCTTAATCGAAGTAGACTTGCTCTGTCTAAGAAATGTACTAAAGAGCACTCATATCTGCGTCATCTCTTTATTTCTGATTTAATACACAAGGGACTTCTTTTTAGCAGTGGGTATTAACATAAATATTTTCATGTTTTAGTCTGAATTCTCTGAGAAGTACATTGCTGTTATATGCTCTCTATTGTACATCCTGTGTATCACTCTCCCTTTCTTCTCTGTATACACACTCACACGCGCACTTACACACACACATGCACGCACGCACACACACACACACACACACACACACACACATATATATATATATATATATATATATATATATATATATAAGCACATATACTGGATTCTACATTTTAATGCAGTTGGGGGCCTGGGCTAAATGAATTAGCAACTACACTGTTGGAAACTCCTGGTGTTCTGGCTGAAGTGTGATTCTCAAACAATCTGTAAATATATTGCTAAATGATAAGTATATTTCTTGGCATTTTAACCTTTTCAGAGTTTTGCATTGTCTTAATTTTGCCTGACTGAATTATTTTATATATCTTCTGTCATTGTTTTCTGTTTCTCATCTGTCCTGAAACAGTTTTTCCCTCCCTCCAACCCTATTCCTGTGGTGTTGTTATAGTTGGTGGCTTTGCAGTTGCCCGCCCCTACTGTAAATTTGATCTGGGACACCCCTCCCAGTCTAGTGTTCACTCTACTTAATAAAGAAAGAACATTTGAGAAGGTCAACCCACTTAGGTTTGTATCATTGAATTATCTTATTCTCCTCCTTCCTCTCTCCTTGCACTTTACTAACAAAAAAAATCGCACTTTATTCATCTGCTTTTACTGTATTTGTGTTTCTTCCTACTTTATTACTTTATTTTGCTTTTGCCTCTTCTTAAAAGTATCCAATTGTATTTATTCTGCTGCATTTATTAATGTTTGGTAGTAACCTGATTAAATTGTAACTGTTATTCTAAGCCTTTTGGTTTAAGCACTTGGGCTTCGGACCATTTGTTTTACATTAAGAACATTTGTGGTCTGCACTGTTGTGGCAGGACAGGTAGCTTACATCCTTCTAAGCTGGGAATTGCTAATTGAAGGCTCAATTTCTGTTATTCTAAAAGTGTATTAGGTCTGGTTTAAGCACTTGGGCTTCAGGCCAGTTATTTTACATTAAGAAGGTTTGTGGTCTGTACTCTTTTGGGAGGAGAGGCTAGATTCTGCCCTTTTGAGCAGGGAATTTATGGTTAAAGGGTTATTGTGCCTGCTTATTTGAACTATTTCTGAAATTGGTGTGCCTTGTTTGCTGTAGCATAGACTAGATTCAGGCCTGCTGAATCTAGCTTTGTTTGTTTAACTTGAGCACTAATCCAGGCCATCTTTTTTGGAGAAGGTTCCCTTGCACCCTAGTGGCAGGAGTGTGCAGTTAGAACTTGGCTGATTGAAGAATGTTGGAACAGGGCTCAGTTTTGAGCTTTTTTACTGGTTAATTGGGTAATTTGTTTAAATCAGTTTGCTCATTTTCTAATGTTATATAAAAAATTGCACTTTATTCATCTACTTTTACAGTATTTGTGCTTCTTCCTACTTTATTATTTTATTTTGCTTTTGCTGCCTGTTCTTAAAAGTACTTAATTGCATTTATTCTGCTGCATTTATTACTGCTTGTTAGTAGCCTGATTAAATTGTAACTGTCATTCTAAGCCTTTGGTTTAAGCACTTGGGGTTCAGACCAGCTGTTTTACATTAAGAATTTTGTGGTCTGCACTGTTGTAGCAAGACAGGTAGCTTACATCCTTCTAAGTTGGGAGATGCTGATTGAAGGCTTACTGTCTGTTACTTTAAAGGTGTATTAGTTCTGGTTTAAGCATTTGAGCTTCGGGGCAGTTATTTTACATTAAGAAGTGTGGCCTGCACTCTTGTGGGAGGAGAGGGTAGATTCTGCCCTTCTGAGCTAGGAGTTTCTGGTTAAAGGCTTATTGTGCCTGCTTATTTGAACTGTTTCTTTCTCTAATTGGTACACCTTGTTTGCTGTAACATAGACTAGAATCAGACCTGCTTCCTGTTTAAAGTGAGTCAGAGTTAGAAAATTAATTTGTATGTCTTTTATATGGTTATTGCTAGAAGACATGTACAAGAAACAGCTTAATCGAAGCAGACTTGCAAAGTCTAAGAAATGTACTAAAGAGCACTCATATCTGTGTCATCTCTTTATTTCCGATTTACTACACAAGGGACTTCTTTTTAGCAGTGGGTATTAACATAAATATTTTCATGTTTTAGTCTGAATTCTCTGAGAAGTACATTGCTGTTATATGCTCTCTATTGTACATCCTGTGCTCTCTCTCCTTTCTTTCAATGTATACACATGCACACGCACGCACACACACACACACACACACACATATATATATATATATATATATATATATATATATATATATATATATATATATATATATATATATATATATATATATATATATGTATACATATACTGGATTCTACATTTTAATGCAGTTGGGGGGCCTGGGCTAACAACTACACTGTTGGAAACTCCTGGTGTTCTGGCTGAAGTGTGATTCTCAAACAATCTGTAAATATATTGCTAAATGATAAGTATATTTCTTGGCATTTTAACCTTTTCAGAGTTTTGCATTGTCTTAATTTTACCTGGCTGAATTATTTTATATATCTTCTGTCATTGTTTTCTGTTTGTCATCTGTCCTGAAACAGTTTTTCCCTCCCTCCAACCCTATTCTTGTGGTGTTGTTATAGTTGGTGGCTTTGCAGTTGCCCGCCCCTACTGTAAATTTGATCTGGGACACCCCACCCAGTCTAGTGTTCACTTTACTTAATAAAGAAAGAACATTTGAAAAGGTTAACCCACTTAGGTTCTTATCCTTGAATTATCTTATTCTCCTCCTTCCTCTCTCCTTGCACTTTACTAACAAAAAAATTGCACTTTATTCATCTGCTTTTACTGTATTTGTGTTTCTTCCTACTTTTGTCTCTTTTTAAAAGTATTCAATTGTATTTATGCTGCTGCATTTATTAATGCTTGGTAGTAACCTGATTAAATTGTAACTGTTATTCTAAGCCTTTTGGTTTAAGCACTTGGGCTTCGCACCATTTGTTTTACATTAAGAAGGTTTGTGGTCTGCACAGTTGTGGCAGGACAGGTAGCTTACATCCTTCTAAGCTGGAAATTGCTAATTGAAGGCTTAGTGTCTGTTATTCTAAAAGTGTATTAGGTCTGGTTTAAGCACTTGGGCTTCAGGCCAGTTATTTTACATTAAGAAGGTTTGTGGTCTGTACTCTTTTGGGAGGAGAGACTAGATTCTGCCCTAATGAGCAGGGAATTTATGGTAAAGGGTTATTGTACCTGCTTATTTGAACTGTTTCTGAAATTAGTATGCCTTGTTTGCTTTAGCATATACTAGATTCAGGCCTGCTGAATCTAGATTTGTTTGTATAACTTGAGCATTAATCCAGGCCATCTTTTTTGGAGAAGGTTCTCCTGCACCCTATTGGCAAGAGTGTGCAGTTAGAACTTGTCTGATTGAAGACTGTTGGAACAGGGCTCAGTTTTGAGCTTTTTTACTGGTTAATTGGGTAATTTGTTTAAATCAGTTTGCTCATTTTCTGTTATATAAAAATGCACTTTATTCATCTGCTTTTACAGTATTTGTGCTTCTTCCTACTTTATTATTTTATTTTGCTTTTGCTGCCTGTTCTTAAAAGTACTTAATTGCATTTATTCTGCTGCATTTATTACTGCTTGTTAGTAGCCTGATTAAATTGTAACTGTCATTCTAAGCCTTTGGTTGAAGAACTTGGGGTTCAGACCAGTTGTTTTACATTAAGAAGGTTTGTGGTCTGCACTGTTGTGGCAGGACAGGTAGCTTACATCCTTCTAAGTTGGGAGATGCTGATTGAAGGCTTACTGTCTGTTACTTTAAAAGTGTATTAGTTCTGGTTTAAACATTTGAGCTTCGGGACAGTTATTTTACATTAAGAAGTGTGGTCTGCACTCTTGGAGGAGAGGGTAGATTCTGCCCTTCTGAGCTAGGAGGTTCTGGTTAAAGGCTTATTGTGCCTGCTTATTTGAATTGTTTCTTTCTGAAATTGCTACACCTTGTTTGCTGTAACATAGACTAGAATCAGACCTTCTTCTTGTTTAAAGTGAGTCAGAGTTAGAGAATTACTTTGTATGTCTTTTATATGGTTCTTGCTAGAAGACATGTACAAGAAACAGCTTAATCGAAGTAGACTTGCTCTGTCTAAGAAATGTACTAAAGAGCACTCATATCTGCGTCATCTCTTTATTTCTGATTTAATACACAAGGGACTTCTTTTTAGCAGTGGGTATTAACATAAATATTTTCATGTTTTAGTCTGAATTCTCTGAGAAGTACATTGCTGTTATATGCTCTCTATTGTACATCCTGTGTATCACTCTCCCTTTCTTCTCTGTATACACACTCACACACGCGCACTTACACACACACATGCACGAACGCGCACACACACACACACACACATATATATATATATATATATATATATATATATATATATATATATATATATATAAGCACATATACTGGATTCTACATTTTAATGCAGTTGGGGGCCTGGTCTAAATGAATCAGCAACTACACTGTTGGAAACTCCTGGTGTTCTGGCTGAAGTGTGATTCTCAAACAATCTGTAAATATATTGCTAAATGATAAGTATATTTCTTGGCATTTTAACCTTTTCAGAGTTTTGCATTGTCTTAATTTTGCCTGACTGAATTATTTTATATATCTTCTGTCATTGTTTTCTGTTTCTCATCTGTCCTGAAACAGTTTTTCCCTCCCTCCAACCCTATTCCTGTGGTGTTGTTATAGTTGGTGGCTTTGCAGTTGCCCGCCCCTACTGTAAATTTGATCTGGGACACCCCTCCCAGTCTAGTGTTCACTCTACTTAATAAAGAAAGAACATTTGAGAAGGTCAACCCACTTAGGTTTGTATCATTGAATTATCTTATTCTCCTCCTTCCTCTCTCCTTGCACTTTACTAACAAAAAAATTGCACTTTATTCATCTGCTTTTACTGTATTTGTGTTTCTTCCTACTTTATTACTTTATTTTGCTTTTGCCTCTTCTTAAAAGTATCCAATTGTATTTATTCTGCTGCATTTATTAATGTTTGGTAGTAACCTGATTAAATTGTAACTGTTATTCTAAGCCTTTTGGTTTAAGCACTTGGGCTTCGGACCATTTGTTTTACATTAAGAACGTTTGTGGTCTGCACTGTTGTGGCAGGACAGGTAGCTTACATCCTTCTAAGCTGGGAATTGCTAATTGAAGGCTCAATTTCTGTTATTCTAAAAGTGTATTAGGTCTGGTTTAAGCACTTGGGCTTCAGGCCAGTTATTTTACATTAAGAAGGTTTGTGGTCTGTACTCTTTTGGGAGGAGAGGCTAGATTCTGCCCTTTTGAGCAGGGAATTTATGGTTAAAGGGTTATTGTGCCTGCTTATTTGAACTATTTCTGAAATTGGTGTGCCTTGTTTGCTGTAGCATAGACTAGATTCAGGCCTGCTGAATCTAGCTTTGTTTGTTTAACTTGAGCACTAATCCAGGCCATCTTTTTTGGAGAAGGTTCCCTTGCACCCTAGTGGCAGGAGTGTGCAGTTAGAACTTGGCTGATTGAAGAATGTTGGAACAGGGCTCAGTTTTGAGCTTTTTACTGGTTAATTGGGTAATTTGTTTAAATCAGTTTGCTCATTTTCTAATGTTATATAAAAAATTGCACTTTATTCATCTACTTTTACAGTATTTGTGCTTCTTCCTACTTTATTATTTTATTTTGCTTTTGCTGCCTGTTCTTAAAAGTACTTAATTGCATTTATTCTGCTGCATTTATTACTGCTTGTTAGTAGCCTGATTAAATTGTAACTGTCATTCTAAGCCTTTGGTTTAAGCACTTGGGGTTCAGACCAGCTGTTTTACATTAAGAATTTTTGTGGTCTGCACTGTTGTAGCAAGACAGGTAGCTTACATCCTTCTAAGTTGGGAGATGCTGATTGAAGGCTTACTGTCTGTTACTTTAAAGGTGTATTAGTTCTGGTTTAAGCATTTGAGCTTGGGCAGTTATTTTACATTAAGAAGTGTGGTCTGCACTCTTGTGGGAGGAGAGGGTAGATTCTGCCCTTCTGAGCTAGGAGTTTCTGGTTAAAGGCTTATTGTGCCTGCTTATTTGAACTGTTTCTTTCTCTAATTGGTACACCTTGTTTGCTGTAACATAGACTAGAATCAGACCTGCTTCCTGTTTAAAGTGAGTCAGAGTTAGAAAATTAATTTGTATGTCTTTTATATGGTTATTGCTAGAAGACATGTACAAGAAACAGCTTAATCGAAGTAGACTTGCAAAGTCTAAGAAATGTACTAAAGAGCACTCATATCTGTGTCATCTCTTTATTTCCGATTTACTACAAAAGGGACTTCTTTTTAGCAGTGGGTATTAACATAAATATTTTCATGTTTTAGTCTGAATTCTCTGAGAAGTACATTGCTGTTATATGCTCTCTATTGTACATCCTGTGCTCTCTCTCCCTTTCTTTCTATGTATACACACGCGCACACACACACACACACACACACACACACACACACACACATATATATATATATATATATATATATATATATATATATATATATGTATACATATACTTGATTCTACATTTTAATGCAGTTGGGGGGCCTGGGCTAACAACTACACTGTTGGAAACTCCTGGTGTTCTGGCTGAAGTGTGATTCTCAAACAATCTGTAAATATATTGCTAAATGATAAGTATATTTCTTGGCATTTTAACCTTTTCAGAGTTTTGCATTGTCTTAATTTTACCTGACTGAATTATTTTATATATCTTCTGGCATTGTTTTATGTTTCTTATCTGTCCTGAAACTTGTTTTTCCCCCTACCACCCTATTCTTGTGGTGGTTATTATAGTTGGTGGCTTTGCAGTTGCCCGCCCCTAATGTAAATTTGATCTGGAACACCCCTCCAGTCTAGTGTTCACTCTACTTAATAAAGAAAGAACATTTGAGAAGGTCAACCCACTTAGGTTCGTATCCTTGAATTATCTTATTCTCCTCCTTCCTCTCTCCTTGCACTTTACTAACAAAAAAATTGCACTTTATTCATCTGCTTTTACTGTATTTGTGTTTCTTCCTACTTTATTACTTTATTTTGCTTTTGCCTCTTCTTAAAAGTATTCCATTGTATTTATTCTGCTGCATTTATTAATGCTTGGTAGTAACCTTATTAAATTGTAACTGTTATTCTAAGTCTTTTGGTTTAAGCACTTGGGCTTCGCACCATTTGTTTTACATTAAGAAGGTTTGTGGTCTGCACTGTTGTGGCAGGACAGGTAGCCTACATCCTTCTAAGCTGGGAATTGCTAATTGAAGGCTCAGTGTCTGTTATTCTAAAAGTGTATTAGGTCTGGTTTAAGCACTTGGGCTTCAGGCCAGTTATTTTACATTAAGAAGGTTTGTGGTCTGTACTCTTTTGGGAGGAGAGACTAGATTCTGCCCTTCTGAGCAGGGAATTTATGGTAAAGGGTTATTGTACCTGCTTATTTGAACTGTTTCTGAAATTAGTATGCCTTGTTTGCTTTAGCATATACTAGATTCAGGCCTGCTGAATCTAGATTTTTTTGTATAACTTGAGCATTAATCCAGGCCATCTTTTTTGGAGAAGGTTCTCCTGCACCCTATTGGCAAGAGTGTGCAGTTAGAACTTGTCTGATTGAAGACTGTTGGAACAGGGCTCAGTTTTGAGCTTTTTTACTGGTTAATTGGGTAATTTGTTTAAATCAGTTTGCTCATTTTCTGTTATATAAAAATGCACTTTATTCATCTGCTTTTACAGTATTTGTGCTTCTTCCTACTTTATTATTTTATTTTGCTTTTGCTGCCTGTTCTTAAAAGTACTTAATTGCATTTATTCTGCTGCATTTATTACTGCTTGTTAGTAGCCTGATTAAATTGTAACTGTCATTCTAAGCCTTTGGTTGAAGCACTTGGGGTTCAGACCAGTTGTTTTACATTAAGAAGGTTTGTGGTCTGCACTGCTGTGGCAGGACAGGTAGCTTACATCCTTCTAAGTTGGGAGATGCTGATTGAAGGCTTACTGTCTGTTACTTTAAAAGTGTATTAGTTCTGGTTTAAACATTTGAGCTTCGGGACAGTTATTTTACATTAAGAAGTGTGGTCTGCACTCTTGGAGGAGAGGGTAGATTCTGCCCTTCTGAGCTAGGAGGTTCTGGTTAAAGGCTTATTGTGCCTGCTTATTTGAATTGTTTCTTTCTGAAATTGCTACACCTTGTTTGCTGTAACATAGACTAGAATCAGACCTTCTTCTTGTTTAAAGTGAGTCAGAGTTAGAAAATTACTTTGTAAGTCTTTTATATGGTTCTTGCTAGAAGACATGTACAAGAAACAGCTTAATCGAAGTAGACTTGCTCTGTCTAAGAAATGTACTAAAGAGCACTCATATCTGTGTCATCTCTTTATTTCTGATTTAATACACAAGGGACTTCTTTTTAGCAGTGGGTATTAACATAAATATTTTCATGTTTTAGTCTGAATTCTCTGAGAAGTACATTGCTGTTATATGCTCTCTATTGTACATCCTGTGTATCACTCTCCCTTTCTTCTCTGTATACACACTCACACATGCGCACTTACACACACACATGCACGCACACACACACACACACACACACATATATATATATATATATATATATATATATATATAAGCACATATACTGGATTCTACATTTTAATGCAGTTGGGGGCCTGGGCTAAATGAATTAGCAACTACACTGTTGGAAACTCCTGGTATTCTGGCTGAAGTGTGATTCTCAAACAATCTGTAAATATATTGCTAAATGATAAGTATATTTCTTGGCATTTTAACCTTTTCAGAGTTTTGCATTGTCTTAATTTTGCCTGACTGAATTATTTTATATATCTTCTGTCATTGTTTTCTGTTTCTCATCTGTCCTGAATCAGTTTTTCCCTCCCTCCAACCCTATTCCTGTGGTGTTGTTATAGTTGGTGACTTTGCAGTTACCCACCTCATGTAAATTTGATCTGGGACACCCTCCCAGTCTAGTGTTCACTCTACTTAATAAAGAAAGAACATTTGAGAAGGTCAACCCACTTAGGTTTGTATCATTGAATTATCTTATTCTCCTCCTTCCTCTCTCCTTGCACTTTACTAACAAAAAAATTGCACTTTATTCATCTGCTTTTACTGTATTTGTGTTTCTTCCTACTTTATTACTTTATTTTGCTTTTGCCTCTTCTTAAAAGTATCCAATTGTATTTATTCTGCTGCATTTATTAATGTTTGGTAGTAACCTGATTAAATTGTAACTGTTATTCTAAGCCTTTTGGTTTAAGCACTTGGGCTTCGGACCATTTGTTTTACATTAAGAACGTTTGTGGCCTGCACTGTTGTGGCAGGACAGGTAGCTTACATCCTTCTAAGCTGGGAATTGCTAATTGAAGGCTCAATTTCTGTTATTCTAAAAGTGTATTAGGTCTGGTTTAAGCACTTGGGCTTCAGGCCAGTTATTTTACATCAAGAAGGTTTGTGGTCTGTACTCTTTTGGGAGGAGAGGCTAGATTCTGCCCTTTTGAGCAGGGACTTTATGGTTAAAGGGTTATTGTGCCTGCTTATTTGAACTATTTCTGAAATTGGTGTGCCTTGTTTGCTGTAGCATAGACTAGATTCAGGCCTGCTGAATCTATCTTTGTTTGTTTAATTTGAGCACTAATCCAGGCCATCTTTTTTGGAGAAGGTTCCCTTGCACCCTAGTGGCAGGAGTGTGCAGTTAGAACTTGGCTGATTGAAGAATGTTGGAACAGGGCTCAGTTTTGAGCTTTTTTACTGGTTAATTGGGTAATTTGTTTAAATCAGTTTGCTCATTTTCTAATGTTATATAAAAAATTGCACTTTATTCATCTACTTTTACAGTATTTGTGCTTCTTCCTACTTTATTATTTTATTTTGCTTTTGCTGCCTGTTCTTAAAAGTACTTAATTGCATTTATTCTGCTGCATTTATTACTGCTTGTTAGTAGCCTGATTAAATTGTAACTGTCATTCTAAGCCTTTGGTTTAAGCACTTGGGGTTCAGACCAGCTGTTTTACATTAAGAATTTTTGTGGTCTGCACTGTTGTAGCAAGACAGGTAGCTTACATCCTTCTAAGTTGGGAGATGCTGATTGAAGGCTTACTGTCTGTTACTTTAAAGGTGTATTAGTTCTGGTTTAAGCATTTGAGCTTCGGGGCAGTTATTTTACATTAAGAAGTGTGGTCTGCACTCTTGTGGGAGGAGAGGGTAGATTCTGCCCTTCTGAGCTAGGAGTTTCTGGTTAAAGGCTTATTGTGCCTGCTTATTTGAACTGTTTCTTTCTCTAATTGGTACACCTTGTTTGCTGTAACATAGACTAGAATCAGACCTGCTTCCTGTTTAAAGTGAGTCAGAGTTAGAAAATTAATTTGTAGGTCTTTTATATGGTTATTGCTAGAAGACATGTACAAGAAACAGCTTAATCGAAGTAGACTTGCAAAGTCTAAGAAATGTACTAAAGAGCACTCATAAATGTGTCATCTCTTTATTTCCGATTTACTACACAAGGGACTTCTTTTTAGCAGTGGGTATTAACATAAATATTTTCATGTTTTAGTCTGAATTCTCTGAGAAGTACATTGCTGTTATATGCTCTCTATTGTACATCCTGTGCTCTCTCTCCCTTTCTTTCTATGTATACACACGCACACACGCACACGCACACACACATATATATATATATATATATATATATATATATATATATGTATATATATATATATATATGTATACATATACTGGATTCTACATTTTAATGCAGTTGGGGGGCCTGGGCTAACAACTACACTGTTGGAAACTCCTGGTGTTCTGGCTGAAGTGTGATTCTCAAACAATCTGTAAATATATTGCTAAATGATAAGTATATTTCTTGGCATTTTAACCTTTTCAGAGTTTTGCATTGTCTTAATTTTACCTGACTGAATTATTTTATATATCTTCTGTCATTGTTTTCTGTTTGTCATCTGTCCTGAAACAGTTTTTCCCTCCCTCCAACCCTATTCTTGTGGTGTTGTTATAGTTGGTGGCTTTGCAGTTGCCGCCCTACTGTAAATTTGATCTGGGACACCCCACCCAGTCTAGTGTTCACTTTACTTAATAAAGAAAGAACATTTGAAAAGGTTAACCCACTTAGGTTCTTATCCTTGAATTATCTTATTCTCCTCCTTCCTCTCTCCTTGCACTTTACTAACAAAAAAATTGCACTTTATTCATCTGCTTTTACTGTATTTGTGTTTCTTCCTACTTTTGTCTCTTCTTAAAAGTATTCAATTGTATTTATGCTGCTGCATTTATTAATGCTTGGTAGTAACCTGATTAAATTGTAACTGTTATTCTAAGCCTTTTGGTTTAAGCACTTGGGCTTCGCACCATTTGTTTTACATTAAGAAGGTTTGTGGTCTGCACAGTTGTGGCAGGACAGGTAGCTTACATCCTTCTAAGCTGGGAATTGCTAATTGAAGGCTTAGTGTCTGTTATTCTAAAAGTGTATTAGGTCTGGTTTAAGCACTTGGGCTTCAGGCCAGTTATTTTACATTAAGAAGGTTTGTGGTCTGTACTCTTTTGGGAGGAGAGACTAGATTCTTCCCTTCTGAGCAGGGAATTTATGGTAAAGGGTTATTGTACCTGCTTATTTGAACTGTTTCTGAAATTAGTATGCCTTGTTTGCTTTAGCATATACTAGATTCAGGCCTGCTGAATCTAGATTTGTTTGTATAACTTGAGCATTAATCCAGGCCATCTTTTTTGGAGAAGGTTCTCCTGCACCCTATTGGCAAGAGTGTGCAGTTAGAACTTGTCTGATTGAAGACTGTTGGAACAGGGCTCAGTTTTGAGCTTTTTTACTGGTTAATTGGGTAATTTGTTTAAATCAGTTTGCTCATTTTCTGTTATATAAAAATGCACTTTATTCATCTGCTTTTACAGTATTTGTGCTTCTTCCTACTTTATTATTTTATTTTGCTTTTGCTGCCTGTTCTTAAAAGTACTTAATTGCATTTATTCTGCTGCATTTATTACTGCTTGTTAGTAGCCTGATTAAATTGTAACTGTCATTCTAAGCCTTTGGTTGAAGCACTTGGGGTTCAGACCAGTTGTTTTACATTAAGAAGGTTTGTGGTCTGCACTGTTGTGGCAGGACAGGTAGCTTACATCCTTCTAAGTTGGGAGATGCTGATTGAAGGCTTACTGTCTGTTACTTTAAAAGTGTATTAGTTCTGGTTTAAACATTTGAGCTTCAGGACAGTTATTTTACATTAAGAAGTGTGGTCTGCGCTCTTGGAGGAGAGGGTAGATTCTGCCCTTCTGAGCTAGGAGGTTCCGGTTAAAGGCTTATTGTGCCTGCTTATTTGAATTGTTTCTTTCTGAAATTGCTACACCTTGTTTGCTATAACATAGACTAGAATCAGACCTTCTTCTTGTTTAAAGTGAGTCAGAGTTAGAGAATTACTTTGTATGTCTTTTATATGGTTCTTGCTAGAAGACATGTACAAGAAACAGCTTAATCGAAGTAGACTTGCTCTGTCTAAGAAATGTACTAAAGAGCACTCATATCTGCGTCATCTCTTTATTTCTGATTTAATACACAAGGGACTTCTTTTTAGCAGTGGGTATTAACATAAATATTTTCATGTTTTAGTCTGAATTCTCTGAGAAGTACATTGCTGTTATATGCTCTCTATTGTACATCCTGTGTATCACTCTCCCTTTCTTCTCTGTATACACACTCACACACGCGCACTTACACACACACATGCACGCACGCACACACACACACACACACACACACACATATATATATATATATATATATATATATATATATATATAAGCACATATACTGGATTCTACATTTTAATGCAGTTGGGGGCCTGGGCTAAATGAATTAGCAACTACACTGTTGGAAACTCCTGGTGTTCTGGCTGAAGTGTGATTCTCAAACAATCTGTAAATATATTGCTAAATGATAAGTATATTTATTGGCATTTTAACCTTTTCAGAGTTTTGCATTGTCTTAATTTTGCCTGACTGAATTATTTTATATATCTTCTGTCATTGTTTTCTGTTTCTCATCTGTCCTGAAACAGTTTTTCCCTCCCTCCAACCCTATTCCTGTGGTGTTGTTATAGTTGGTGGCTTTGCAGTTGCCCGCCCCTACTGTAAATTTGATCTGGGACACCCCTCCCAGTCTAGTGTTCACTCTACGTAATAAATAAAGAACATTTGAGAAGGTCAACCCACTTAGGTTTGTATCATTGAATTATCTTATTCTCCTCCTTCCTCTCTCCTTGCACTTTACTAACAAAAAAATTGCACTTTATTCATCTGCTTTTACTGTATTTGTGTTTCTTCCTACTTTATTACTTTATTTTGCTTTTGCCTCTTCTTAAAAGTATCCAATTGTATTTATTCTGCTGCATTTATTAATGTTTGGTAGTAACCTGTTTAAATTGTAACTGTTATTCTAAGCCTTTTGGTTTAAGCACTTGGGCTTCGGACCATTTGTTTTACATTAAGAACGTTTGCAGTCTGCACTGTTGTGGCAGGACAGGTAGCTTACATCCTTCTAAGCTGGGAATTGCTAATTGAAGGCTCAATTTCTGTTATTCTAAAAGTGTATTAGGTCTGGTTTAAGCACTTGGGCTTCAGGCCAGTTATTTTACATTAAGAAGGTTTGTGGTCTGTACTCTTTTGGGAGGAGAGGCTAGATTCTGCCCTTTTGAGCAGGGAATTTATGGTTAAAGGGTTATTGTGCCTGCTTATTTGAACTATTTCTGAAATTGGTGTGCCTTGTTTGCTGTAGCATAGACTAGATTCAGGCCTGCTGAATCTAGCTTTGTTTGTTTAACTTGAGCACTAATCCAGGCCATCTTTTTTGGAGAAGGTTCCCTTGCACCCTAGTGGCAGGAGTGTGCAGTTAGAACTTGGCTGATTGAAGAATGTTGGAACAGGGCTCAGTTTTGAGCTTTTTACTGGTTAATTGGGTAATTTGTTTAAATCAGTTTGCTCATTTTCTAATGTTATATAAAAAATTGCACTTTATTCATCTACTTTTACAGTATTTGTGCTTCTTCCTACTTTATTATTTTATTTTGCTTTTGCTGCCTGTTCTTAAAAGTACTTAATTGCATTTATTCTGCTGCATTTATTACTGCTTGTTAGTAGCCTGATTAAATTGTAACTGTCATTCTAAGCCTTTGGTTTAAGCACTTGGGGTTCAGACCAGCTGTTTTACATTAAGAATTTTTGTGGTCTGCACTGTTGTAGCAAGACAGGTAGCTTACATCCTTCTAAGTTGGGAGATGCTGATTGAAGGCTTACTGTCTGTTACTTTAAAGGTGTATTAGTTCTGGTTTAAGCATTTGAGCTTCGGGGCAGTTATTTTACATTAAGAAGTGTGGTCTGCACTCTTGTGGGAGGAGAGGGTAGATTCTGCCCTTCTGAGCTAGGAGTTTCTGGTTAAAGGCTTATTGTGCCTGCTTATTTGAACTGTTTCTTTCCCTAATAGGTACACCTTGTTTGCTGTAACATAGACTAGAATCAGACCTGCTTCCTGTTTAAAGTGAGTCAGAGTTAGAAAATTAATTTGTATGTCTTTTATATGGTTATTGCTAGAAGACATGTACAAGAAACAGTTTAATCGAAGTAGACTTGCAAAGTCTAAGAAATGTACTAAAGAGTACTCATATCTGTGTCATCTCTTTATTTCCGATTTACTACACAAGGGACTTCTTTTTAGCAGTGGGTATTAACATAAATATTTTCATGTTTTAGTCTGAATTCTCTGAGAAGTACATTGCTGTTATATGCTCTCTATTGTACATCCTGTGCTCTCTCTCCCTTTCTTTCTATGTATACACACGCACACACGCGCACGCACACACACACACACACACACACACATATATATATATATATATATATATATATATATATATATATATATATATATATGTATACATATACTTGATTCTACATTTTAATGCAGTTGGGGGGCCTGGGCTAACAACTACACTGTTGGAAACTCCTGGTGTTCTGGCTGAAGTGTGATTCTCAAACAATCTGTAAATATATTGCTAAATGATAAGTATATTTCTTGGCATTTTAACCTTTTCAGAGTTTTGCATTGTCTTAATTTTACCTGACTGAATTATTTTATATATCTTCTGTCATTGTTTTCTGTTTCTCATCTGTCCTGAAACAGTTTTCCCTCCCTCCAACCCTATTCTTGTGGTGTTGTTATAGTTGGTGGCTTTGCAGTTGCCCGCCCCCTACTGTAAATTTGATCTGGGACACCCCTCCCAGTCTAGTGTTCACTCTACTTAATAAAGAAAGAACATTTGAGAAGGTCAACCCACTTAGGTTCGTATCCTTGAATTATCTTATTCTCCTCCTTCCTCTCTCCTTGCACTTTACTAACAAAAAAATTGCACTTTATTCATCTGCTTTTACTGTATTTGTGTTTCTTCCTACTTTATTACTTTATTTTGCTTTTGCCTCTTCTTAAAAGTATTCCATTGTATTTATTCTGCTGCATTTATTAATGCTTGGTAGTAACCTGATTAAATTGTAACTGTTATTCTAAGCCTTTTGGTTTAAGCACTTGGGCTTCGCACCATTTGTTTTACATTAAGAAGGTTTGTGGTCTGCACTGTTGTGGCAGGACAGGTAGCCTACATCCTTCTAAGCTGGGAATTGCTAATTGAAGGCTCAGTGTCTGTTATTCTAAAAGTGTATTAGGTCTGGTTTAAGCACTTGGGCTTCAGGCCAGTTATTTTACATTAAGAAGGTTTGTGGTCTGTACTCTTTTGGGAGGAGAGGCTAGATTCTGCCCTTCTGAGCAGGGAATTTATGGTTAAAGAGTTATTGTGTCTGCTTATTTGAACTGTTTCTGTAATTGGTGTGCCTTGTTTGCTGTAGCATAGACTAGATTCAGGCCTGCTGAATCTAGCTTTGTTTGTATAACTTGAGCACTAATCCAGGCCATCTTTTTTGGAGAAGGTTCCCCTGTACCTTTGTGGCAGGAGTGTGCAGTTAGAACTTGTCTGATTGAAGACTGCTGGAACGGGGCTCAGTTTTTAGCTTTTTATTGGTTAACTTGTTTAAATCAGTTTGCTCATTTGTTACTGTTATATTAAAAAATATATACACTTTATGCATCGCTGCTTAGCTAGGGTTAAACTACTCCCGGCGCCATAAAGTCTGTTCTTCCAATTTTCACTTAGAACTAGCCTGTTTTTTTGTTTTAGCACTCAAATCTGTTTCTTTGAGCTCAGCACTTGTTTAGAACTCATTGTAAGCACTAAATAAGCTACAAATTATTACAGCACTCAATATTCCTCACTTGTCTAGAGGAAATATTTTTAGTACTTAATAAATAAGCACCTATGTAGGCATGTCTAAGGGTCAGCTCCCGATATTTTCTCCTGTCCACCTGATGAGTCTGGGCATTTTTGGGCAATGCAGCAATTGCCTCATGTACACAGACAACCGTCTCCTCCTACCACACACCACTACAATCTGTGAGAGATGCACTTATATAGCCAAAATGGAAGCAAAGCTCTCTTCACCCAAGACTGGACTAGACAGACAAGAGGAGAAGGTAAACACTTGCACCACATCACACTCATCACATAGTCCCTCAAAACCTACACCGCCAAAGCACACACATAGAAACACAAAACACACACCTACATTTGCGGAGGCTCTCAATAAAAATTTGCTCAAACAACAGAGACCTCCAAAACAGAAATGTAAGCAACCTCCACCCCCCCCCAACACAACCCAAATGACACATAGCCCGCAAACTCAGTGTGCCACTCAACCACAGCCCATAAGGCATAACAACGTACCCAACATTCTAGTCATAGGTGACTCTATAGTCAGGCACACTGATGCTCCACTCACCAGGCTAAACAAGGAGAAAGTTACTGTCAGCTGCCTGTCGGGTGCCAGGATCCACCACATAATGCATGCATGCAGTTTACTCCACAACAAGTACAAATATGACTCTGTCATTGTCCATGTTGGTGTGACCTGAGACGTTCCTCCCTGGACTACATGAAAAGAGACATGGAGGAGCTCTCCGATCATGTAGCCCAGGCAAGTATGACTCAAGCCCTGAGTAACATCCTGCCATCACCCAGAATGATACTATAGTACAAGGACAAAATGATTGACTTCAACAATTGGCTAAGCTTCTGGTGTCATTCTAAGGGGATCCAGTATCTGTCTGCCTGGGATGGCATGATCGATAGACCACGATGCTTTGCCAGAGATGGCTTGCACCTGTCACCCTTGGGATTCCAGATACTGGCTAAGGTTCTTGCCACCCGTGTAGTGCCTTTTTAGGCAAGGTTCAAATGACAAATTCACCACTGTAGCAGGTACAAGCAAGCAAAATCTGAGGGTAATGCTACTCAATGCTAGAAGTCTAAACCTCAAAATGCACTAACTCAAGGCACTCCTTAAAATGGAGATCATTGACATCTGTGCAGTGACAGAGACCTGATTCAAGGCTCCAGAGAGCACCCCTGCATTTCCAGGCTATAATTCATACCACATCTTTCAGCCACCTAACCTGGACCGAAACACTAAAGGTGGAGGCATGTCCATATTCATTAAGGATATCCACACCTCCAGGCTAGTTGCTCAGCATAATGCATCTGAGATTATCCAAGTGCAACTAGCTCTGGGCAAGACCACAATCCAAATTGTAGCTTGCTACAGATCCCCCACCATGCCCCAGGATTCCCTCTCCTCTTTTCTTGATACACTGGAAAATATTAGGCTACAATCCAACACCCTATTAATGGGCGATTTCAACTACCCCACCATTAACTAGGAAAACTACTCATGTACCAGATCTTTTGCTCAACGTTTTCTGGAATTCATAAATTCCAATGCCTTGGATCAACTTATCCACACCCCCACCAGGGGCAGCAATATCCTAGACCTGGTCATTATCAACATGGACCACCAGTGTTCCACACCAGAGGTCAATTCCTCATTGGTCAGATCCGACCACAAGCTAATCACCCTAGACATCCACATCCCACCACCACCCCCCCCCCCCCAATTAGGGAAATCACTGTAAAAAATTTCTCCAAAGCCAACTTCATGCTTCTTAAGGCAGAAGTGACAAACTTCACAACACCCATGCAGACAGACAATAGACATATGACTGTTGAATCCTACACAAATACACTTTATAAGCACTTACACAAGTGCATGGATTGTGCTATCCCTAACAGAACCAAGATGCTATCCTCCAAAAAAAGGAAGCCAATCTGGTGGTCCCCTGCCATAAACAAACTCGACAACAGAAGAAAGAAACTGTTCTAAAAAAGAGTAAAATACCATGATTGAAGGAACTCCCTGGTCAGCCTCAGTAAGAAGCTGAGATCCCTCATAAAATCCTCCAAAGCAGGTTACGAAAACAAAATCAACACTGATTCTAAAGACAACCACAAAGCATTCTATAGCTAAGCCAAGAATCTCAGTGGCAACACTCAGATCTGCTCTGAGTTACAGCACAATGGCACTAAATATACAGAAGCAACTGATATTGCCAACATCTTGGCAGATAGGTTCAGTGCTAACTTTACCCCCCTCTCACCCACTAAAGGGCCCATCTCTATACCGGAAGAATGCAAAGTTCCTGTAATCATGGCTGCACAGGTAAAAAACACACTCTCCAAAGCCAAGAACACAGCATCCACGGGACCAGACAACATCCCAGGCTGAATTCTACACGAACTATAGAATGAACTGGCACCCCCACCTAAGTACCATGTTCAGTCATAGCCTCACCTCAGGCTTTGTGCCCACTGAATGGCACACAGTGATGGTTATCCCACTCAACAAAGGGGGAGCCACCACAGATCCCAGGAACTACCACCCCATTAGCCTGATGAGCCTGGTCTGCAAGGCCATGGAACATATCATCGTGGAACTTATAAACAAAGACATTGGTAATCTCCAAACTCTGGACCCCACCCAGTTCAGGTTTGTAAAAGGCAGATCATGTCTCCTAAACCTGATAGACTTCTTTGAAGCAGACACCAAAGCCATAGACGAGGGTAAGGTGGTTCACACAGCCTAGCTAGATCTCGCCAAGGCTTTCAACACCATCCCCCACTCTGGAATTATAGATAAACTCACTAAGCTAAGTATAAATCCCTATGATGGGTTGCCAACTGGCTCACTGACAGAACCCACACTATGAAAGTAACAGACTCCAAATCCGACTTCAGACCAGTGACAAGAGGAGTATCACAGGGTTCGGTCCTGGGTCCTCACCTGTTTGGTATCTACTTTTCTGAAGTACAGGCTAACACAGAAGGTCTTTGGCTAATGAAGTTCACAGATGCCGGCAAACTAGGAGCCATAATTGAAACTCCTAACGATGTCGACTTCCTACAAAAGGGCCTCACTGAGACAGATGTCTGGTGTCAAAGCCATGGCCTCAAGCTCAATGCCAAAAAGTGAATTGTCATCCCCTTTGGTAAAAACTCTGTACCCATGAACTACCACATAGGCAGTAGTCTACTTAACACCGAAAGTATGATAAGAGACCTTGGGACACAGGTGGAAAGTAGTCTCTTGTTTGGTAATCACATTGCCACCGTAGTCAGGAAATCCTTCTACATGGCACACCTCATCACAAAAGGTTTCTCATCCAGGAAAAAAGAGGTTATTGTTTCCCTCTACCCATCACTCATTAGACCCATTATAGAGTACAATGCCACTTTTGGTATGTACCTCACAAGACATCTACAACAACTGGAAAGGCAGCAGAAATACCTCACAAAGCGGATTACCGGCCTCAAAAAGATGCCCTACGCAGACCGTCTCAAAAAATCCCATTGCATATCACCAATGCAGAGGTGATCTCTGCCTAACATTCAAAGCTATGTCAAACCTAGCGCTGTTGGACATGCTCTACTTAAAGAAATCCCAATCCCTCCAAGCTACACGCTCTAGGAACCTAAACCTTGTCACCACAGTAAACATAACATACTGGAGGGATAGATTTCTGTCCCAGAGACTTCCCATACTATGGAACAAACTACCTATCTATGTCAAACAAAGCTCCTCATTAGCACTCTTCAAGAAAAATCTTGATGATTGGATGGGAAACAGGAAATTCACCCCAGGGATCACTTCTGTGGCTTTGCTCAACAGGGTCACAGGAAAATAATTTTCTTGGGTGGTGAAAGCCAGGGTACCTTTTTGGCTAGGCTTATATAGGCCCTAGGGCCAATAGCCTAGTACCTACCTATGAACCTGTGAACCTATTGGTTGTCTGTTAAAGCTAAAAGCCCAAGTCAGATGATATGTTTAATTAATATAGAATTTGGTAGGATTTTATATGTGGGTATTTTTATATATGATAAGAATTTGGCTACATTAATTGTGTATTTATATATGTTTAATTGATATTTTTATTTATACTAAAATATTTAATTATTTGTTTAATGAAAGCCTATTAAGATGGTGGTATGTGATTGGTTTTGTTACTATATAAAGTAAGATGGTTCTCTTGGTATTTGAGACAAAAGTGCTCATTTTTATTTTGTGGTCTCAATAATTTGTGAATTTCATGGTTTAGTAAATCGTGGTGTTTTTTTTTTACTTGGTCCAGCTGTTTTTTTTTTTTTTTTTTTTCATTACTTTTAATGCAGTACTTTGGGTATGCTTTTACAATGGAAGAATTTAGGTACCCTAAACTAGTTATTGAAATTAAAGGATGAAAATGTCAGCATTTACTGTCATGTAAAACAAATGCAATGCACCAGCCAGCTTGGGGGAATACGAAACAATACTGCTCAATGTTACATGCAACTGTGATGAAAGGGTGTAGATTTCCATCCTTACAAATGCTAACAAGGAATAAAATAGCAAATAAATATATAAATAAATAAAATGAAAAATTTACAATAAAATGTCTTTCATTGACATCACCTGCATCTTGAAACCTGCAGCAGCAACAGCCCCATTAGCCCTGCCCTTCCTATGGCCGTGGCTACGTCTAAAATAATAAGTTTGAGTGAAAAACAAATATCAACAAATTAACTGTGTATCTGTGAAACAGTGCTAACCATTGGGGAGTTAATAAAGACAAACCAATACAGATGGTGTAAAATGAAGCTTGGCCAAAGGAAACACCTGTAGTGCTTAGTGCTATAATTTAGACTAAATGTGGTGATGATGGTGACAGGTATGGGGGGGTTGGCTTGGGGGAGGTTTACCCCAGATAGTGGATATGTTACCATTGCAAAAGTGTTCTGGTGTCAAGGAATCAGTAAAGTAGGGATAGTGGAGACAACTAAGACTATGAATCTGGAATGGAGGTGTTATCAGTATACAAGTGTTGAGATATGATGGAGGGAAGAGGTTTTCATTGTATCAGGCCAAAGTGGCTGATGTATATGCTAAATGTCATCTGACTCATGCTTCCTGGCCAAATAGTAGCTGAGAGGAAAAAAAAAAAAAAAAAAAAAATATATATATATATATATATATATATATATATATATATATATATATATATATATATATAGGGTTCCTATCTGCTGACAGAAGACACAGGTTAGCGAATTCGACTTGGTCGAGCTGTAAATGCCGAAATGGCAAAATATCAAAGCGGCATGTAAGCAAATTCTTTCCCTGGGAAAGAATTCGCTTGTCCGCTTCGGTAGTTTGCAGTTTTTAGCACTGTAGTGTGGTCTTGGAGTTAGTATATTTAAGTAGGGGGGGTGTGGGGGGCAAAGCCCTCCAGTTAATATCATGTATTAAAGTGTTTTCTTTTTTTTTTTTTTTTGTTGGATCAGTGATTTTTTTTTCCCTTGGAAAAAAAAAATCGCTGTTCTGACAGTTCGGTTTTGTAAGCTTTCGCTTATATGGGATCAATTAATCACTGTTCGCTAACCTAAGCATTCGGTGATCTAATATAGACCCATATATATATATATATATACATATATATATATATATATATATATATATATATATATATATATATATATATATAAAAGGAAAGTAGTAAGTGACAAGGTTTCACACAGAATTTTTTATTCCACTAGTGTTTCAACAAAAGTCCTCCAAGGAATAAAATAATTACAGAAAGGCATGAATAATAAACAGTTAAGGCAAACAATAAACAATAGACAATAGAAAAATAAACAATAAACAATAGAAAAAATCCAATTAAATCAACTGAAAAACAATTTAAAAAGGAAATTAATCAGAAACATAAGCTCCTATCATGTAAAATATTTTTAAGCTGCAGTCAATACTTAAACCTCTGGAAATCAAAGTATTACATTTTAAAATAAAAACAGTTCTATGACAAATCTATGACTACAAAGTCTTATTGTTAACAAAAAATCTTCCTTAAATGCAGCCACTTTAACATGAGAAAAATGATGGCTATTAATATACAGTCAAAAGTTGAATATGAATCTCTAAGAAGTTTGCATGAAATACTGGAATTATGATTTTCTAAAAAGTTTTTTTTTTTTTTTTTGCATTTTGCAAGTAGGTTTTCCACAAAAGGTAAGATCCAAATCATAATAACAATAATAATTATATTATATCCATAAGACAAACCAAAGCCAAATGTATTGTTTAGAAAAGAAATAATACAATCAACTTTAGCCCCGTCATCTTTACATGGAAATATTTAGTTATCTATGAAGTGCTAACATGAAACTACATGATACTGTATTCTAATTCAAAATGGGCCATAGGTAGATACACATAAGATGAGCCAAAAGAAATGTTTTTATTCATTTTATAACACAATAACTTAGTATAGTAACAAGAAAAAACAAATAAGCTATATACAATGTCCATAACAACTAAAAAAGCACTATACATAGGAGAACACTTAATATTTCTCTAATCGATTACACAATTTTTTCCAAGCAATTAAATAATGAGTTGTGTTGTTAGTCCTTGCTTTTATAGTAGCAATCTCATTCTTACAAATGTATTTCACAACATGAATAAACTCAAGTTTAAAGACAGGAGTAGATTGGAATTTCCAATTTTTAGTAACAATTTTCCTTGCTATAGAGAGGCTAGACCATAGTAAAAATGTTTAGGTGTAGGAATGACTTCAGGAACAGAAACATTAAAAAGGATAAGGGAGTCAAAATTATACAGTTGTCATTTCATATAGCTTTACAAAGATATTTAAAGTCTAACCAAAATGGGGACATTATTTTGCAATTAACAACCATATGCATCCAGTCAGCATCAGGGTGTCCACATCTCCAGAATTTCATTTAATCTTTCTTGTACATTATTGCTAGTCTATGTTTGATGAAAAAACATCTATGTAAATTTTTTATGTATATACATGCCAGAACAGGGAAAATGTGGATTCCTTCACTGACTGTAAACAAAGGTTTTTTTTATCTTTTTTCTGAGAATACTTGTCTATTAACTTCACTTGAATAATTCCAAAAAGAAACATCTGTTTTGCTAAAATAATTGCTGAGAATTTTATAAATAACAGATAAGTATGAAGTATTCTTGGGTGAGCTATTAATAATTGTTGAGATCAAATCCAAGATTTTTAAGTTACTCTTATTGTATACCTCTAATGAGGGCACACGCCTAGTATGTATAAAATCCTTACAAGTTTGGATGTTCAGCCAATTGCAATTTTGCAAACTATATATGCTGATCAAATAGTCTGCAGAACGTATTTTATTAGCTGAGAGAAATTGATTCCAATATAATAGGTCACCCTTCTTAAATTCTAACATTTTCTGAGTATCAAAAGATATCAAACATTCATTTGTGTAAGCAATAGGAAACATAATTATTAATAAATTCTTAATTAATTGATTAGAAAACATAAGCTATTTAATCAACAGCAATATTTGGTTTATAAGAGGTGTGAGAACAAGTTTAGACCTTTCACTTTGAATGTATATTTTTAAAATCCATATATAGATGTTTGTATGTATTTAAGTATATGGTTCAAGCAATGTCCTATTGCTATTAAGAAGTAAGGTTTCATGTACTGATTTCCGATATGATGTATAAGAAGTATTATTCCAAAGCAACACTATGTTAATAAATGCAGAGTTCAAATAAAAATCAATATTTGGAAACCCTATACCTTCTTCATCCCAGCTTGTGGTGTGCCAGAGAAGAGAAATTTTTGGGTTTTTTTTGGATACCAAAGAAAGTTGAGTAATAAGTTATTAATTTTCTGTTTAATTTTGAAAGGTGGGGGAAGTATTAGAGCTTAGCCAATGAAAAAGATTTTAGGTAACAGCATCATTTTGATTAAAGTTAGTCTATCTTTAAATGTGAAGAAGAGTCTGTTCCAACTGTCTATTAGACTAGTAATTGAGTTTATAAGTTGTTGGCAATTAGATGTGAGTGATTATTCAATAATGATACCTAGATATTTAATATGCGTACCCTCCCAGTTTATGTATCTTTTTGATTTAAGTTTCATAGTAACATTTGCATTCACTAGAAGTGCCTGAGTTTTGTTGTGATTGAATTTTAGCAGAAACATGTTTTTTTAACAGTCAGAAGACATTAATAGATGAATCTTCCAGAGAGGGACTTTTGCTAAGAATTGTGTGGAGGTAGGACTTCTGGCCATCAATTATTTTGACAGTCTGTATAAAGGCAAAAGACTATTTAAACAATTATTCTTATTGTTTCTGATGTTGTTGTTGTTGTTGTTGTTTCTGATATGCTTTCTAATTCTAATGCCAAAAGATCTCTAGGTCTGACTGATGTAAAATAAAACAGAGGGGCAGACCACAGCATACACTACCCCTGCATTATTAGAATCAAATCTGTCTCTTGTGGAGAACTCTTTTCCATTGATTGACTGAAAACTTTTATCAATGTTTTAATTTTTTTAGTGAAGAAATGCATGAATTTAAAGATTATACTAATAATACAACAGATTATTTCAACTTTGTGGTACAATGATCTAAAACTGTATTAATTTTTGGATGTATATTTGTCACACAATGAAGTAAGCAGCTGGTCATTGGCCAACATCATCTATTTATAGAAAATCAGCATTTGCAAACACATATCTAGAACACAGATATTTGCCATACTAATTATAGTAAGGCTAATGATTTTAAAAAGTACATAGTAAAGCTGTCTAAACTTTGTTCAGATTAAATTAGTTTTGAAAAGGAATTAGGAATGCTACATGAATTGTTTGCACAATATGGTTACCATCTCACCTGTGTGTAATTTAAGTTACATCAATCAGGAATTCTTTATATAGGTTCCTATGTTCATAGGAGATTACTAGTCTAGCAGCCCCAGAGTTCTTACAAGCCTAACCATGTTAATCCCTAGTTGCCCATCTGTCCTTATTAAGTGAACGTTTTTTGCAGAGCTAGTCTATGGTCAACACTGACTTGTCCTGTCCATGAGGGTCTTGGGTGCCACCCTGGGATGAATTTGTTGTCTCCCATCCATTTGTCCAAGTTGCGCTTGAATAGGGTCAGTGAGGAGCTCTGCTTCACATGAATTGGAAGTTTGTTCCAGAGGAGTGTCAGTCTCTGGGAGACATATTTGTCTCTCCAGCATGTTCTGTTAATGCCATATGCTAGGTTAAGATCCCTGGAGTGAGTCACTCTTTTACCATTAGATGTGTGTATGTAAAGCATATCTATCAGGGCAAGATCGGAGATTGCCCTGTAGGCCAGGCACAAGTCTTCTTTTAGCAGCCTATATGATACAGAGCAAACTGACAGGGCTTTTAGTCTATCCACATACATCATGGTTTAGAGGTCCTGTATTTTCTTGGTGAGGAACCTCTGTGGTCTCTCCAGCTGCTGCAGGTGTCTGTTGAGGTATGTGCAAAGGGAGCATTATACGCTATTAGTGATCTGATGCGGGTCAAGTACAGTGGAGCTATAACATTCTTAGACCTGGATACGATGCCCTTACTTATAAGATGTGCAATGTAGAATGCTTTCCTTAGTACAGAGACAATTTGGTGGTCAAAATTCAGATTGCTATCTGCCTTTCTACCTGTGTTCCTAGGCCTCACACCACTGAGTTTGAGCTTGTTGTTGAGGTGTTGTCGATACTGTAGTTAGTGGGGAATTCTACTTTTCCAAAGGGAATAATAAATCACTTTTTTGCATTGTGTTTTACACCATGGCTTTGGCACCATTCATTTGTCTGTGTTAGCCTTCCTGCAGTATGTTAACATTATTGGGGACTTAATGATTTCACCCTATTTGCAATCATTAGCAAACTTGATAAGCCAAAGGCCATCTAATTTAGCCTGGATTTCTGAGAACTAAATTCCGAACAGAAAGGACCCAGCACAGAACCTCATGGTATGCCACTGGTGATAGGTCTACTGGTAGAGGTGGTGTCACCAGCTTTGACAGTATGTATTCTGGCGATGAGCCAATTGGCTACACATCTAGTGACGTAACGGATAATCCCTAATTTTTTTTATGTTTGTCAAGTCTTTTGGGTTTATAATACCATTACGGGAATGGACCCCTTTCCTAGGTCAAAGCTTGATTAAAGTTCATGAAATTAGTATTGTTTCAATCTTTGATATTAGCTAGAAGTGCTCTTCGCAGTACCCACAATATGCCTGGTAAGGATTCCTTCTGCCATTTGTATGGTGTTACATGTATTGGTAACATATCTAAGTATGATCGTAAATTCTTTTTATAAGACCAGTTGCTCCTACTACTACTGGAACTGTTTGGGTATCTTTCTTCCACATTGCCTTCATTTCTCCCTGCAAACCCTAGTATTTATAACTTTGTGTCTCTCAGTACATAACAGTGGTGGCTGGTGACTTCAAATCAAAAGGGGGCTGCAGGAGATAGCTGAATGGGTGGGGTCAATGGGAAGGGGTGCAGCCAACTAGAAAGGGGAGGAGCTATGTTCAAAACCACAAAAACTAACTTTAATTAAATATGCTGCCCTGGGTGCCAAACCCTCATTATGAGAGTCCAATCAAGACAAATGAAGTGTAAAAGAATAAAAATATTTCAGTGCATTGGCTGCATGACAGCTTACTTGATATCTAGATGGAAACAAAATGGTTGTGAGGCATGAAAAAATAAATTACTTTTTAAATACATTACTAGAATGCCAGTCAAAAATCAAGTATAAGAAAAACAAGCAGTTCTCAACTCAAACTGCTTCTCCTTGCACTGCAGTTCTAATTATAATTTATATTCAGCTTTATTAAAGTACCAAGTAACATGCTGAAAGTAGCAATTTCTGTGATGCCCCCACTTGTAAAAATGTTTCTTATCCCAAAAAGACCTGCTGCCTGACAACTATCTACTTGTTTCATGGGGAAAACATGATCAAAGTAAAAATGAAAAGCAAACAAGAAACAAGCTCAAGATACATTGCTTAAAGGATTACTGTACAGGTTATGGACCACACATGAATGGCATTCTGTTTAGTTTACAGGTAAAGCCCTCAGAGATCACTGGAAGTCTCCAACAAGTGTAATGAGCTTCTTAAAATAATGTAATCCTGTCCTTTATTACAAATACTGTCATATGCATTTCAATACCTAACGCTTATACATTATATAATGGAATCCTGTCCTTTAATACCCAAGGCTTATACGTTATCTAGTCAAGTATTCTCTGCATGGAAACAACAGAAAGGCTTCAATGTTGGCAATTCTTTAACAGTATGCTTATTAAAGCTTACTTGCATGTTATGATCTCAGACAAGCTTACCTGATGGTCATTAAAGCAATGCTACTGAAAACACAGAGCAACAGGCACTTTGAGTAATAAGCATAAATCAACAGTACAAAAAATATGACAGAAACCAGACCATTCTGCAAAATCAAGAACAGATGAAAGGCCACTGTAGTACTTGTGTCTACCTTGGATGGGGGGATACCCTACACATTTACACTGCATAACTGCTCCTTGCCTTGCTTGGACACATCCAGAGTCACTACATGGGGGAGTGGGGTGCAACAAGTATGTCATAATTTGAAATGTCTCTGGCTGACGGTGATGGCCCTGACACATTTGTCATACCTTTCACCCTCAGAGCAAGAAATCTGGGCAAAGCCATACATAGAAGTGGGACAAAGGCCCAAAAATAAGGACAATTTTTAAATATTGCTCTTATAAACTTAGAAAGATAATAGAATAGTAGGTCTTGCATTAGTATGAATTTTCTGAAGGATATGAAATCTGAAACTCAAATGTCTGTCATTTTCTAACTTCAGTCTTTAATGATTTACCACTAATTTGCCAAAAAAAACACAATTTTATGAAAAATGGACCAAAAATGTGATGCAAAAATATAAAATAGCCACACAATACAGCTGGGAACCTGTCAAAGAAGGGACACTTTTTTAATATTAGTACTGCTAACTTGAGCAGCTGACAAAATAAAAGAATCTACATGCATTTCTGAAATAAAAGTAATCTATAACTCTGATTATTACAGTTATTTCTTAATTGCAAACCCTCCATGTTTTCTTCCAAAATTGCTATTTTGCGGAGGGATTATTAGGGGATGAGCAACATTTTGAGCCAAATTTGGGGACAGTTGAGAATTTTGGATGTACCTCTCAACCTGTTAATGCAATAAATCTGGACAAGGCCAAATATATTGGGGGAACATATAAACAGTACTAAAAATTGCCCTTGTATAAACTGAGACAGTTGATAGAATAACAGGTCTTACTTTAGCATGCATTTTTCTGAAGGTTATGAAGTCTGAAACTCTGTGTCATTATTTAGTGACTTAATTCCTAAATGATTTTCCAGACAACCACAAATTGTATGAGGAACACACCAAAAATAAGAAGCAAAAATCTATTCATTCTGTGAAAATCTGGATAGTTGGTTCAGCTGGGGCTGTCTTTGAGTTTGCCGCCCTTCCCCCTCACAAAATCAAGGTCGAATGGAGCCCTTCCCCCTGCAGCCATTCCAATGATCCATTACTTGGCTATTTCACTCCATTTACCATAAACACTAATGTGCATACTGCTTTACTTCTATGATGATTTGGATTTCATTTGAAAGTTTTATTTTGCATTTTACAGCACAAACACTAAGACATCTGCTAAACAAAGCAACGCAGTCTCACAATGAAAACAGGCTTAGCATTAAAAACTTCTCTGCCCTTGAAACTCACATTCAATGAAACAGCATTGAAACCCACATTCAAAGAAAATACATTTTGCCAGTGGCGGATAAAGATTAACTTTGGGCTGTTTTCAAATCATAGTCCCCTTGCACATGAAACATACATGTGCTCTTTGATACACCTTCCTGATTGTACTAAATTATATTCCTTGGCCAATACAGTACAGTTGTTAGACGGCATTTTAAATTTATTGTTTTGAACATTTTTCCAGTAAACAATGAAACAAAATGCATGCACCAATGACAAAACTACCCAATTCAGAACATTTCCATCATAAAAGTCTACTCAACCTTCTACAGTCCACCAGTATCAGTAAATATGCACAATCTCTGAAGTAGTAAAAGTCATCTAAATAATTCCACATTAAAGAAATCTGTAACAATGAAGAGGTTGCTGCTAGCAAACAACTTTATGTGTCATTGTTTATTCATCTACAAATAAAGTGCCTGTTGCCCTTGAGGAATAAATTGCCTATGTTGCATGCATTAAAAAAAATGATAAGCTAGTAATATCGCAACAGGGACTGTATGGCAAACTGATAACAGGTTTATAGTTACTACTCTAGGTATCTTTGCCAAAAAGGACTGCAGCATCCACCCACTTTACAACACAGTACAGTATCAGCAATGCATCTATCTACTGTGGGAGTAGAACCCACAGCCTTCTGAATCAAAAGAAAGTACACTACCTGTTGAGCTATTAACAATGCAAGCAGACTCAGAATAAGCAGCACTAAAGTTTTGTTCCCCTGCAGCTCTCAGCTCCTTGTAAAATCTACTCGACACACAGTTGTATCTCTGAACTTTGCAGCACAAGAAATCTGGAAAAAGCCAAAATTTATTGGGGGGGGGGACAAAAGCCCAAAAACCAGGGACACATTTTAAACATTGCTTGTATAATGTTGGAAAGTTGCTAGAATAAAATGCTGTGTTACCACCATACATTTCACTGCCACATCTTTAACCCAGGGGACCCTGTACAAAACAGTCAGAGAAACATACCACTATGCCAAATCAGCTGTTTTGCGAAAGAGAGGAAGACAAACTTAAATGGCTACCATTTAGTGAATTCAGTTCTCACCATATCTGTCAACCAAACATTCAATGAATTCAGTTCTCACCATAGATAACTCTCAACCTTAGCACAAAATACCTGGACAAAGCCAATAATGGAGGAATACAGTCCCAAAAATAGGGACTAATTTCAAATATCCATGTTATAAACTTAGACAACTGCTAGAACAGTTTTGTGTTACTATGTACTTTCTGAAGAATATGACGTCTGAAATTCAAATGCCTGTTATTTTTAAACATTTAACCAGGAAACTAGTCTGACGCTAGAACAGTTTTGTGTTACCATGTACTTTCTGAAGAATATGACGTCTGAAATTCAAATGCCTGTTATTTTTAAACATTTAACCAGAAACTAGTCTGACATGGAACAAAAGACAAATTTTCAGCAGAGCAGGGAGACATGCAGACACCACACAGAAGGCACCCCAGCCAAGAATCAAACCAGAGAATGTGTAGCTGTTAGGCAGCAATGCTACCAGTGCACCACTGCACTACTGACTTTGCAAGTAAAACTCTAGATACAGAAACCACAGATTTTATGAGGAACAGAACAAATATGAGGCAAAAATCTGCAAATTGTTTTAGAAATGGTGGTGGATAGGGAATTCAGGTCCTTGCCACCTGCATCCAAGGTACAGGGTTCAAGCCTGAGTATCTCTACCCACCACCATTTGTTCTCTCTAGCCAACAGTATATAGTAACTGGGGCATTTCACACACACACAAACTTTGCCCAGCCTTCACCTACCTGCTGTCAATAAATGTCCTATGAAGCCTTCACCTACCTGTTTCATGAATGAAGCAAGCCCACACTCCAGCCAGAGACCACTGTTTCATGAATGAAGCAAAGCCCACAATCCAGAGAGCAACCAAACACCTACCTGAAGCAGTAATCCATGAATGAAGCCAAGCCCATGCAATGAAAGTCCTGAGAGAGCAGCAGTAGCTCACCCCTCATTGGTTCTGCCTGCAGCCGAAGCAGTCCGGAGCTCCTCTTCTGGGCGGTCGTCACCGCACAGATTCCTGAGTATCTCACAGCAATGATTGCTGGCTACCTGTTTGACTCTATCCAGACTGCTGATAAAGACAGTCTGAGTTCTTCTAATGCCTCTGCGCATGTGCAGAGGAGTCGGGACTCGTGAATTTTTTTTTTTTCTGTTTTTGTTTTCCAGTTTTAAAGATTTTTCTTTTGTATTTTCTTGATGGGATGGCTGCAGTCTGGCAGTCCAATAGCACGAGCTGCCCCTGGTACGTAAGACACCATAGTCACTGGGTATGGCAATTTCAATGATCAATACTACTTTTGTCTTCTTTTCATGGACTACTATAGTTTTCTTGCATCTGTTTTTTGAACTGTTGGTACTGGGTGATCCCATGTGATATAAATTTCATTTTCTATGATGCTTTTTGGCTCATGTTTCCAGTGTTTTTCAGCTACCTCAATATTATAATGTTTGCACAATCCCCAGTGCAACAGTCTTGCCACATTATTATGCATTTCAGTATACAGTCCTTCTGCCATTAGTATATCACAACCAGCAACAAGATATGTGATTGTTTTCAATTCTGTTTTACAAAACCTACATTTGTCTGTTTCTCTCACATGTTCAATGGTCTTTGTAAACTAATGTGAATGTAGTCCACTACCGTGGGTCGCTAATATTAACTTTTCATCTTTTGGTTTATATTTACCTCTCCTTAACCATTCCTGCATTCGATCCTGATTAACAAGAGGTTGTTCCAAGAGTTTTCTATACTTGTAACTATATTTATGCATTTTCCACATTTCTTGCCTTCTCATCTGATCCATACCTTATATTCTTTCTTTTGTTTTTTTTGTCTCCTTCAGTTGCTGCCTGATTTTTATCTACTTCTGGTTTGATTTCCATTCCCACTTGATGCCAATATGCTTCTGGCAAACTAAGGAGGGAAGTCATCTTAGACTTATTCTCCTCATGTTTCAAAACTTTCACTACATTTGGGTCTTTATGAGGTCAGCAGATATGTGTGCAGTCCCACAATTGCAGATCTATACATGTAATCAATTTCAAGCAGGCCTATACTGCTTCAGAATGGGAACCATTTGATGAGCATAAAGCATCCTTCTTATTTTCCTGTCTAACCTATCCAACACCTTTTGGGGCCAGTCAATCACTCCAAAACTGTAAGTTAGGACAGGAAGAGCAAATTGGTTTATAGCTTGAGCTTTGTTCTTAGATGTCAATGCTGTTTTCAGTATCAATTTAAGTCTTTTAAAATATTCCTTACTAAGTTTTATTTGCATTTGTTCATGTTTTATTGTTTATCCTTCTTCAATTCCCAAATATTTATACACTCCTCCTTGTTCTTGTTCTTTATATCAAATTCCTGTCCCAGCCTGATGTTTTCTTGGTGCCGCAACTTTCCTGCATCAAAGGTTGCTTTTGCACATTTATCAAGACCAGATGACATTCTTATATCATCTGAAAAAGTTCTGACTACTTGCAGTTGTGTTTTCAGTTCCTCATCTGATGAGCTATACAGTTTTAAATCATCTACAAAAAGAAGATGAGAAGTCTTTACACCTTGTTTTCTGGGAGCCAAATTGTAGCCATGATCTAATCTGTTAAGCAGACAACTTAATTAAGGGCAAGACAAAATAACAGTGGTGACAGAGAGTCACCATGGAATATCCTCTTTGAAGGTTTATCCCGGGAATAATAATTTGTCCTTTATCATGACTTAACTGCAAAGTGGTTTTCCACTGTTTCATTGTTGCTGCAATGTAATCGATCAGTGTAGGGTGTATCTTATACATTTGTTAGTACTCTTTTATCCATGAATGTGGGATACCGTCAAATGCTTTTTTATAGTCTTTCCATGCCACACTTAGATTCTTCCCCTTTTTACAGTTCTCCATTATGACTTTATTTAACAGCAAATGATCCTTTGTTCCATATGAATTTCTTTTATTGCCCTTTTATTCTATTGCCATGATTGAGTTTTCTTCTAAATGACTATAACCTCTGTCAGCATCAATTCCATTATATAGTTTATACATCGTTGGAAGGCAAGTTATTGGTCTATAGTTTTTTAGGATAACTTGCAGGTTCACTCTTAATTAGGAGTATTATTTTTCCTATTGTTAACCAGGCTGGTGCCTAGTCAGGGTGTGCATATAAATAGTTCTTATGCATGGCTAAATCTTCATTTAAAGATGTTAATACTTTTGGCCAGAAGCTATCTACTGCATCTGGGCCTGGGGTTTTCCAATTAGGAGCTTTTCTTAAATTTGTTTCAATCTCTCTGACTGTTACTTCATCCATTTTCATATCCTGTACATTTAAACTTCTTATTCTTTCTTTTACTTCTTCTATCCATTTAGCATCTTTGTTGTGTTCCACAGGATCTTCACAGATATTTCTCCAAAATGTATCTAATTCTTTTTCTTTTTTTTGGTGGTGTTTCAATTCCTTTTGCCTTGTTTCCCAATTCTCTATGAAACTTTTTGAGGTCTTTAGTAAATTGTTTATTTTGTAGTTTTCCTTTATATTTATCTGTATATCTTCTAAGTTTTTCTGCCTGTGCTGATATTTTTAGTTTATTATTTGTGATAGTAAACAGTAGATCCTGATATGTTCTAATATTGTGCATTGCTTTTATCACATCTTTCTGAGTACTTTTGTTGATCTGTTCCATCTTTTGTACTCTTCTAACAGTGACTCTACTTGTCTTAATATAGTTTTCTCTGTTTGATATTTCATGATGACATTCGCTTTCTCACCTTCCTTTAAGACTTTCTGCACAGTAATATATCATATTTACTTCTGTTATATCACATGACAGTCTTAATTACTGTGTTCATTTGTTTTATCAAACGTCTAACTTTCTGAGTTTTATTGAGTTTCTGTAGTCTATTTCTTTCATTGATCTTAATGTGTCTGTCCAATTCTATTAAATCAAGCAACTCTTCTCTTAGATTATTTTCTTTTAAACTGAGGGCCCATTCTTCATTCTCCATTTCCTGTGGGCATTGTATAGAAAGTTCCAGAGCACCTTCCTGCACTACATTCTCTTCAGTTTAATCCTGTGTCATGCTTTGGTCTTTCATATGGGAGCTCATTGGCCTGTCACTTCACACCATTGACTGCGTCAGAGTTGCCAGTTTCCTGTTTCTTCTCTTGCTGTGCAACTTCTACTGAACATTTCTACTGGTTTCCTGTGAAAGACTCCAAAGTATCTTCAAATGACAACTGATCAGATGTTTCCTGCTCCACTGGCTTCTCCTTAATTTGGGGATCAATTGCTCTATTCTGCTGTGATGTTATCTGACTTAGATTTTCTACAGTAAATCCTTCACTTCATAGGTAATCCATAACCTCAGTTTCTATTTCTTTAACTTCATTACTTATCCTCCATTCTCCTTTTCTTCCCTTGTTTTCTTATTTTTTGTATTGTAAAATTGTCCATGTCCAGATGCCTTTCACTGTATTTCTCTTCAAATATCTTTCATGCTGCTCTTTTTGTATTGGTTAGTATTGCTTTCTCCATTGCATAAATATTGCACCATATTAAATCTCTTTTTCTTTTCCATGTCCATATTTCTTTCTTATACCTTTCAAAAGTCTATAGATTTTGTTCTTTATATTTTTGCACTTCCTCAGTCCCTTTTTTTTCCAAATGACACAAGGTTTCTTGGTCTATATAATGTTTTTCATAAGCCTGTTGTATTAATGAACACAGATTTTTATTTGAAGCTTCTAACAGTTTTCTTGTGGAAGTATTTTTCTTTCCTCTACTTTCTCTCTTAATCTTTTTGTATATCTTCTGTCTGGAAATTCTGGGCATCTTGCGTAATAGTAACAATACATACTTTTTTTCTTATCCTCAATAGTTCACTCTGTCATCTTCATGGCTCTTTTTGGCCTATCCTTTTTTGTGATTTTTGTGGATTGCTACTTCCTTCTACAACAGGGGGCCATCATCCCCCTGGGCCTGGCCTAGCCCCAATGTAGGAATGTTTCCATGTCTTGAGGATTCTACACTGTCTTTTTTTTCCATTTCTGGCACTAGTGTGCCTATCAGGATTGGGCACTTTTTTATCTTGGGTCTTGTGCACCCAGCTATCTTTTTTTATTTTTCTAACCTACTTCAGTCCATGATATATGCTGTACAAACTACAGTCTATATATCAGTGTCATCTTGGTGAGATTTTGTGAAAAAACGGGTCCACCTCATGAAGGTACTCATTAAGATTTGAGGATGAATGTAATTCCAGCAATAGTTCTCTCCTTTGCTTGCTGACTTATCATCTCTCCATTCAGACCCCTATCATCTCTACATTCAGACTGTCTCAGTTAATCCCTAACGGAGAGAGTTTTTCAATGATACTTGAGTGGGGGATTGTGCCAAAAGCCTTGGCCAGATCAAGATAGATGGCATGCACTGCCTTACCTTCATCCAGGGCTTTGTTGACTTTCTTGAAGAAGTCCACCAGGTTTAGTAAGCATTATCTACATTTAACAAAGCCAAATTGGGTTGGAACTAGAGTCTGAAGGTTGCTTATGTCCTCGTTGATAAGGTCTACAATGATTCTATCCATGGCCTTGCAGATAAGACTAGTTAAACTTATGGGTCTATAGTTCCCATGGTATGTTGATGGCCCCCCTTTGTGCAAGGGGATTACTGTTGCTGTTTTCCACTCCACTTGAACAAAACCAGTTCTCAGGTTATGGTTAAAGAGAGCTCTAAGTGGATCTGCTAGGTCCTGTTTTAGATTGCTTAATAAGCATACTGTGATGTTATCTGGTCCCACTGAGGCCATGTTTTTGACCTTGGAGAGCACAGATAAGAAATGATCTCTAGAGATACTAGGTAGAGGACTGGTGTCAGGTATGCTTTGGGGTATGGCCAGTGGGGCCAGGGGGTACAGTTTCCATCAAATCTGTCAGCTAAGAGGTTGGCAATTTCCTCCAGTGCAGTATGAGTGCGGTACCATCTATTACCAGTTCTACACAAAGCTGGGCATTCCCTTTTAGGTTTCAGGCATAATTAAAGAATGCTATATGATTTTCCTTAGCTAGGGATGCTATTTTAGCTTCATACTTAGTTTTAGAGGATTTTACAGGTTTTTTGATTTGATTGTTCAAGCTGAGGAGGGAATTCTTCCTCTGCTGAGTCACTTCCCTCTCATTCTTAGACATCAGTTTTTCCCTCTTGTTATAAAACCTGTTTATACTTGAGGTCCACCAGGGTGGTTTGTTTTTTTTGGGAGGACCTGTTTTTTTATCTGGTCAGGTACAGGCAAGTCTATACAGCTGCTTAAGTGTTTGTACGGGGCATCTGAATACACCTCTGCATAGAACTCATTGCTGTCTGTGAGTGTGGGGGGGTATAAAACTTTTTATACCATCGCTTAGTAGTCTGAAGTTAGCTTTGGAAAGGTTCTTCAGTTTTGTTGCTCTCATGGAGGTGTCAGGTCCAATAGTTTCTTCGAATGAGACAATTTTATCATCCAACCTTATCATGGAAGACATCACATGAGGGGGGGGGTGCAGTGACTGTCCATGTTAATGAGTTCTACATCTAGGTCATTTGACCCCCTTGTGGGAGTACAGACTATCTGTTCCAGAGCATTTTAATTAACAAAGTGCAGGAATCCCTGGGTGAGCATATTTGCACTCCTATATTTCATCCAGTTGATGGAAGGATAGTTGAAATCACCAATGATTAAGTGTCAGACTGTATGGAGAGTGATTCCTGAAAGTCCAGGTAGGTGGTGTACATTTTCTTGGTTCATAGTGGAAGACCTATAACTAACAATGATGTGATAAGGTATTTTGCCTAAAGTTAGTTGGGCATGGAGTAGTTTGAGAGAGTCATAATGTCTGTCCAGTCTCAAGGTTTACTTGGCTTTAATGAAGATGAATACTCCTCCACCTTTGTTTCTTTCACACTCATTTTGAGGTCTGAATGTGTGGAAGGTAGTGTAGCCTCATACAGATGGTGTGCTTTTCATGGCCTTGAACCATGTTTCAGTGCTGAACAGATGTCAGCATCTTCCAAGGTGAGGAGTGCTTCTAGGGAGTGCAGCTTCATGTTTAGACTTCTAGCATTAAGCAGTAAGACATTGAGTTTGACTCTGTTGGATTTTGTTATTTCAGAAATGTTGTGGCTTTGACATTGCGTAAAAAAAGCACAACGGGGGAGGCAAGTGCCTTTGTCATTATCCAAAAGCCTACAGGTGACAGGTGTAGACCTTGTCTGTCAAAGCAGTGTGACCTGTTGACCATGTCATCCCAGGCTGACAGATACTGGACCCCCCTGGACTGACACAAGAAGTTAAGCTAATTGTTAAAGTCAATCATTTTTTGTTTATACTGTGGCATTATCCTGGGATAAGGTAGAATGCTGCTTAGGCTTAGGGTCATATCTGCTTGGGGCATATAGTCTGAGAGTTTAGTCATGTCTATCTCTTCATATAGTTACCAAAAAACACCAAATCCAAGCAACAAAACTAGGAAAATATGCACAGAAAGGCAACAACAGAACCACACACCATGTGCTTAGCAAAATAAATAAAAGATTTATTGAGTGCACTTTCATCAAAAGACTTATTCAGAATAACAATGAAGAAGTCTTTTGACAAAAGCGTGCTCAATAAATCTTTTATTTGTTTTATTAAGTGTGTGGTGTGTGGTTCTGTTGTTGACTTCCTGTGCACATTTTCCTAGTTCTCTTCATATAGTCCAGAGAGGTATGTCTCAAGTCATTCACCCCAACATGAACTATGACCGAGTCATAATGGTGCTTGTTGTTGAGTGACTTGAGTCCATGCATGATCTGATGGATCCTGGCACCTCCTGTCCAGCCTGGTGAGGGTAACATCTGTGTCTCACTATACAGTTGCCTGTGACCAGGACATTTGGTTTAGAGGTATTTTGCCTTAGGGGCTTATTTGTTGAGACACATTTATATGTGTCATTATGTGTAGTGGTTTCTATTTGCTTAACAGTGTGTGCACTATGTTTACTTTTGGGAGACATCTGAACTTTTGGTAGATCTCTAGTGAGTACCTCCACATATGTGAGTCTATGTGTCATGTCTTTAGTTTGTGTGAGAGGTGAATAGTATGTACTGATGACCTGTTTGGTATCCAGTTTGTTGTTACATGAGAAAACTGATTCCAGTTTCATATTGTACTTACATCTCTCACATATGGTATTTGTTTGCTGTAGGAGTAAATGGTTGTCATTATACTTGAGGCAATTACTACATTGCCTCACTATTCCCATGTCAATCAATCTGGCCAGAGAAATTATGGGAAACTGTCTGTCCATTATAGCAGGTTTTTACTGTATGAGATACTGGGGAAAGGAGTGGGCTAGACTGACCAATTTTTGGGAAAGAGCTATTAAGCTGTTAGAGAAAGGAGTGGGCTTGATTAAGCAGTTTTTGTGCTAGGACTATCAAGGGTTGTTAAACTGAGGGTTGTGGATGCTAGGTGTGGCAACATTGCTCAGTGCGCAACTAAGTTAGCTTTAATGCAGCAGAAAAGCTTATGAGGGTTTCACTGACAGTTGTATAGGGAACATTTGTGTTTCAAGGTGTTTACATTTATATAGGGCACTGTTAACCCTTGTAAGATGCGCAGTGATGAGCAAATGCAAGGCTTAAATATAGGTGAAATTAAACAGTTTTAAGCTCATCTACCAATAAGAAAGTACACAATGAACCTTCCTCCAGTAATCCTCAGCTCAGACAAAGCAGGATCCATACTCTTTTGCCACGGGTGTGCAGGGGAGCCTTTGTTAAAGTAAGATAGCTCGTTTAGTGCTCGAGTATAGCAAAAACAGGTTAGATTCAGCAGGTCTGAATCTATACTATGCTATCAATGCTAGAAACACAGTTGAAAACACGGAAAATATGCAATTACAACAGTAAAAAGCAGAAAAAAATGTAGTGATCAGATCCGATGCAATTTAAAAAGTGCAACAGAGACACAAACTATGCTTATTTTCTTGATGCAGATGTCTCATGTGTTTCCCCAACCTAATCAGACAAACCACTTCCCCAGTGCACTAGATGGAAAATCCACTGATCTCTTGATGTGAAAACAAGTGCTTGCTAGATTGTAAGAATACACTACTTTATCCAACAGCTAGCTAGAAAATGAATTCAGATCAAGTGAATAAGAATAGACAATGACAGGGAAAATGCATTTTTAAATATAAGCACTATACGTAACAGAAAAACTTTTATTACTGATAATAGTAGTGACACTAATCATTTTCAGAATAATGATCCTTCTTGGAAGCTGTTATGGCCATTGAATATAGCACTGGAAGTAGTGCTATCAAAATACTATTATTTCCAATAACTGGACATTTTCACAGTAGCCTTTACATCTGTTTCATGTGGTTTGTGAGCAGCCCACATTTTTTAATTAAAAAACTCATCATTTAAAAACATTATTAGAAAGGGAAAATGAGGCAAACAAGCAAGTATCTCCCAAACCCATGGAGACTTATGAATGTGTTTTTGTTATCAGAATAGACATGTGGAGAACAGCCTGTCTGTTACACTATTTGTATTTGTCAGATCCATGTGAACCAAGAAACATTAGAACAGCTTGTTGCCAGAAGCTCTTTATTTATTTTATTTATTTTTATTTTACATTTGTTGACCGGGCTAGTCCAGCTGGATAATTTCCATTTTCAGTGGAGGCCCGGGGAGAAAAGCTCCACAATTAAAACAAGGTTAAACATTTAAGCAACAATGCATACATTTTAGTGTAGTAGAAAATACAGCGAAAAAAAACAGGTAAAAATCAAATAGCCTAAGCTATATATTCATATTTTTTTTTTTTTTTTTTTTTTAGAACAGTACAGTAATTTAGTCATTTGAAATAGCAGGGAAAGATAGTGATTTTTACGTAGGGAGGTATGGCTGAAGAGCGAAGAAGTCATTTAGTCTGGATTGGTACAGGAGCAGAGCCAGAAGTTGTTAAGATGTAATAGAAGTTGTTTTTTGAAAAGTTGAAAGGAGTCTAGTGAGGTAATGTGTGAGGGGAGGTTATTCCATATTTTCCCTATGGAGTTTGAAAATAGACAGTTACCTGCTGAATTTGTAATTCTAGTTGTGGTGACTTGTATCTTTTTCGCAGATCGCAACTGTTTCAAGTTTTTGTAGGGAGTAAGGAGGTTACTGAGAGCTGGTGTTTTTGTTGGTTGATAAAGAATGTTATGTGTAATTAAGAGTTGTTGATAGATAAGCTTGTTAGGTAGTTCTAACCATTGTAATTGTTTTAAGTTATTACAGTGGTGAGTTCTGTACTGGGATGCTGTGGCAAAACGGGCTATATTATGATAGGATGTAGTTAGTTTTTCAGGTTACCTTTAGAGAGATTGGTGTAAATAGAGGAAGCATACAGTAGGGTGGAGATAAGATGTGATTGAGCTAAGGTGGTCCGTGCTTCTGGAGTAAGGAAGGGTTTTATTCTGTACAGTGAACCTATCTTTTATTTACTGCTTTTATAGTGTTATTGATATGACAATCATAGTTAAGATTATTATCAATAGTAACACCAAGCAGTTTGGTAGTAGAGTCTGGGGAGATAAGAGAATTGTCAGCTGCAGTAATAGTAAAATTTAGTTGAGGAGATTTGTGGGTAGGTGAGAATAGTAATAGTTTTGTTTTCTTGGAGTTGAGAAGGAGACATCTTTTGAGAACCATTGTTCAACGGTTGAAAAGGTAGATTGTGTGAGTGACTGGAGTTCAGATTGGGTGGGAGCTGTACAGATGATGGTAGAATCATCTGCATATTGTATGCAGGTAGTGTTATGGATAGATGATTGAAGATCATTAATAAAGATAGAGAATAAGAGTGGGCCTAATATTGATCCTTGAGGTACTCCTAAGGAGATAGGTAGTAGAGCAGATAGAGAATTTTTCCAGAGTACTGCTTGTTGTCGGTTTTCAAGGTAGGATGAGAACCACTTTAAGGAGGAAAAATCCAAGGCAAGTGAGTTTAGTATGTGTAGGAGAAGTTTATGGTTGACCATGTCAAGGCTTTTGACAGGTCTAGGAAAAGAGAAGCAGTTAGTTTGTTATTATTACGGTTACAGTTTATTGTGTTAGTAAAGGAAAGTAGTGCAGTGGTCGTACTATGTGAGGGTCTAAATCCATGTTGAGTGTTTGCTAGTAGGTTATTTTGAAGGAGATGGTTAAGTAGTTGTTTGTGTATACATTTTTCCATGATTTTAGCTAGTGGGGATAATAGTGCTATTGGGCGGTAGTTAGAGAGGTCAGTGGATTTGCCTCCTTTATGTAAGGGTATGATGTGTGATATCTTCCAGATTGCTGGAAAATCACTTTCTTTTATGGATCTGTTTATTAGGATCGAAACAGGGTAGGCTATAGCTTTTGCTGCTACCTGAAGGAATTCAGCAGGAAGCTTATCTGCTGAGGGGTAGTGGGTTTAAGTTTTGTAAGAGAGATTGTATGTAGGAGGTGGGTATGGGTTGAAGTTGAAGGGAAGGAATGACGTTGTTGGTGTTACTTAAGATCAGTTGGGAAGCATCAGGGGATAAATGACTTGCTAATGTTTGTATGGAAGTAGTAAAGAAGCTATTGAAGTTATTGGCTATTATAGAGGGATTATCACGGTCTAGATTCTGTGGGTTAGGTGTTACTATTTTACCTGGGGTAAGTAGATGATTGATAGTAGACCAGAACCTTTTTGGTTCTTTTTTTGTGGATTGCTGAAGTTCTACATAGTAGTTCTTTTTGTCTGAAATAATAGCATTTTTGGTTTTGTTTCTCAGCTCTCTAAAGGTTTGATAGTCTGTTGGGTTTCTAGAGGAGCGCCATTTCTTCCAAGATTTATTTTTTATTTATTTAATTAAATGATGACCAGTAAAACATTTATACCTGATCAGCATGCTAGTTTTCTATTTTTTGCTTTGCATTTTAACAAACACTTAAATATAAATCAAATGATTCAAGGCAAGTAAATCCTCAACAGTAAGTCTAAGTTGTCAGTCTGACTCCCTTGTTTCAAGTAAAGAATTTAAGTAACCCACAGAATCTACTGAATTTGTCCAGGGCATCAGGGAATTAAATGTGGTTCAGGAGACATAATCTTTGTTGCTAAAACTATTTTAAAAAGCGAAATGAAAAAAAAAAAACAAGCACACAATGCTTTATACAAACACATAACTATCTATAGAGAATTCAAAAGTTCACTCTTTTGTTTTAGACTCTATTGGCATATAGGAGAGCTGCAAAGGTCAATTCTTTACTTGAAACAAGGGAGTCAGACTGACAACTTAGACTTACTGTTGAGGATTTACTTGCCTTGAATCATTTGATTTATATTTAAGTGTTTGTTAAAATGCAAAGCAAAAAATAGAAAACTAGCATGCTGATCAGGTATAAATGTTTTACTGGTCATCAACGTGCACATGACTTTTTCTCTAAAGGTACTTTTTTATGGTAAATGTTGCTTTGGTCATTATTTTTTATAGCCTCTTCTCAGGGAAGACCCAAGGTGGTATTTTTTTCTACTGAATTTGTCCAGGGCATCAGGGAACTTCCCCTACTATTGGTGGTGGGGGAAAGTTTGTGTGTTACACATCCTGACTTCCTTTTCCTGTTCCAGGGGTGGTGGCAGCCCGGAGGAACAGGAAGAAAACATGGCTGCTGAGAACCAAAGCATTTTGGAAGTGAAGTTTGTCGAAAATGGAGAAAAAATGGTAAAATCACTACCAGAATACTTTCCTGGTGATGTGAAAGCAGAGAAAACATTGCTTGTTGATGGGGAGGCAATCAGGAAGGAGATGGAACTAAATGCAGTGATGGAGATTGATTCAGAAGACATTTTCCAGAAAAACCTGTTTGAAATTGCAGAATTGGCAGAAAATGTGTTATTTCAACCCTCCTGTTAGGAAGGTTGCAGGATGAGTATCTGGAAGAGCTAAGTAATCAGAGTGAGCTGGAAAATGGTGCTGCTTTATTCTGTAGTGACATTATGGTAAAAAATAGAAGAGGAAGAAAAGGTGAAGGAAAAAGAGCCAGTGAAGGCTCCAGAAAAAAGTCCTTTGTTCAAATGGTGAAAGACGGAACTAAGGAGAAGACAGAAATTAAGAAAACAAAGAAAAAAACTGTTGTTCTGGTGAGCAGTAAAAAAGAAAAAGGCCTGGAAAGATATGAGGAATGGGAAAATGTTTTTATTTTATTTATTTATTTTACATTTGTTGACCGGGTTTGTCCGACTGTGCTAAGTAGCCCTTTTTCAGCAGAGGCCCAGGGGTAAAAGCTCCACATGTTCTACAGATTATCATTTACAAAAATAAGTAAACAGTCAACAACTGGTTTACAGAAAATATTCAAAACAACATATACATGAAAAACAAAGATTTACTACAGTAAACTAATCATTATGTCTGTCAGATTCAGAATCCTACATCATTCAGAAGGAATAACAATAATTTTGTCACCAGATATAAAATCTTACATTATGCAGATAAGAATGTATGTAATGTGCCTAGGATAGAGAAGTTAATGTGAGACAAGGTCTAGAAAGTTAAAGAAAGTTACATAAGTTGGAAGCAGATAGAGGTGTGCAGTTAGGGTTGATATGCTGTTGGGGGGTGGGTACAGAGGCAGTTACATTGGCTTAACAGGTATTCTTTAGTGGCTAGCATGAACTGACTATGTTGCTTCAGTGACCTGAGCTCTAGTGGGAGTTTGTTCAATGTTACTGCAAATTTGGGAGTAAAATGTGAAAAGGTAAGAGCTTTCAGTTTAATTAACAAATAAACTTTTTGTGACTTGTTTTTTGCAACTGGTCACATCATGGAAAACTGTTTGGGGGCCTATGAAAAAAGAAAGGGGTCTTTCCGTGGTCAGAATATGTGGTACAAGAATTTTTCATGCAAACAAAAAAAGAATTTTGGTTCAGTTTAGAACAGAAATGGAAGCAAAAGAAATATGTGAATATTTGTTAAGAATATGTAAAGAAGTATTGGGCATTACTAAAATCTATGATGAAAGAGGATTATGGACTGAGGTTGGGAATGTGGCATAATTTTGAAAATGGAAAAATGACAATGTAATTCACATACCTAGTATTATTAATGTGCATGGCAATAGAAGTTTTGTAAGGTACAGAGGACAACCAAAGACTTGTAATTTTTGTGGAAAAGTGATCATTTAATTAATGAGTGTGACAAAAATATGTTATTCATGTGGTCAGACAGGCCATAATGCAAAGAAATGTGAAGTAAAATATAAGAAATGTGGTAATACAGGACATTTATGGTTAGAATGTGAAGTAGAAATACAAGATGAAACTGAATATGAAATTATAAATGAAAAAGATTTAGAAAATGCTGTACAAGAGCACATAACACCACACAACAAGAAAAAGAACATAGACATGGTATTTAAATTTAAGGGGAAAGATAAAGAGAAGGAAAAAGAAAAAGAAAGAGAGACAGAGGAGACAAGTGTAGAAGAGTCAGACTGACAGATAATAAAAGGCAAGAGAAATTCAATAGGAAAGAGGGTTAAGGAAAGAAAAAAAAATTTAAAAATATAATTGTTAAAGAAAATAAGAAAGGTAATGGATAAGAAAATTATTTTAACAACTGTTCTATAAAGCTGAACGTATTAGCTTTGAACATGAACAGACTGAAGAATGTTAAAAAAGAATTAATATTTTACAATGGTGTGCTGCACCAAATGCTCAAGTAATAGTGTTAGAAGACATTAGGATATTAACAGAAGAAGAAAGGGTGAAAATATAAAAACTTTGGAATTGTACTGTTATTTGGAACATAGGCAAAAAAATGCTCAGGTGTATGTATATTATGGCAAATAAATATAAAAAATATTAGATATTACAATAGTAGAACTGGGTCGAATAACAGTAGTAGATAAAAGATGGAAAAATATGTATAAAGACTAATAGCTTTATATGCATATGAAATAAAAAAGAAAGAGAAACAATGTTTAAAAGTGGTTAATCATCATTGCTGTATGGCTAATAAACTATTTTACAACTTTTAAATCATGGAAATTGTGGAGTGTCAGCTAGTGTCAGCTAGTGTTACTATCTATTCAATGATTGTTTCAAAGTATAACTAATTATGTTTGTGTTAACATGGATATAATAATAACAGGGGATTTTAATTGCAATTTGAGAAATAAAAATAATAGTTGTAATATTAAAATGATTACAGAAATTATGAAAAGTGGAAAATTAAAAATAGGGAAAAATCACTGGACTTATAAAAAAGTGAAATTAAAGCAGAAATTATTTATTTTTTGATATCAGAAGATTTAAAAATTACAAAAAAAAAGGAACTCAATATACTGGATTTTCTGATCATTTTAATAAGAATTCATAACAATGAGGAGTATATTAAAATAGGAAAAGGTATAAAAGAGTAGATGAAAAATAATTAGAATCAGAAGAAAAAATATATAATTATGGCAACAACATATTAATATGAGACATTTTTATGCAAATTGGACAATTTGGTGGATTCAATGTAAAAAGATATACAAAAAAAGTATTTTAGAATGCATGGAAAAGAAAAGAAAAAACAGAATGCAAAATATTAAGTAAAAATATTTAAAAGATTTAATAGAGAAGAAAAAATTGTTTTATGAAAAAGAAAAAGAATTATATAGAAGAAATCAGAATAAGGTTACTAAATTATTATATAAGCAAAATATTGTTTACAGGGTGGAAAAGAAGAAGTAGCAACATGCTTATGTAATATAGTAAAAGAAGGAAAGATAATGAGAGAATTAAAAAATAAAGAAGGGAAACAAGTTAAACATCATGAAGAAATATATGAAATAATTAAAGAATATGTATTAGATTTATATAGTAAAAAGAAGTTAAAACAAATTTACAATGAGGAAAATTAAACAAGCAAGATAATGAATACTCAGAGATAAAATTAAATTAATTGAATGAGATTGTGAAAGATATTAACATTAATTCAGCTACAGGTTTAGATGGAAATGAGTATAGTATGTATAAAGAAATGTATGACTGACAAAAAATTGTGTTTATAGAAGTAATGAATGAGTGACTAGAAAAAGGAATTAAGTCTAAAGATATGTGTGCAGGTGTGATAAAATGTATATTAAAGAAAGAGATAAAGATGAAATAAAAAAATTGTAGCCCAATTATACTGAATAACACAGACAATAAAGTTTTAATGAAAATAGTGACTACAAGATTACAATGTAAAATAGAAAGACTACTTGATCAAAATTTGTTTGGGAGAAAAGGAAAGGGGAGTCAAGACCTATTGTGGATAATAAGGAATTAATTGATGATATTATTAATAAAAAAGTGGAAACAAAAATCATGATAGGGGATGTTAGTAAGGCATGTGATAATATTCAGTATGAAGTATGTAACATAAGTGAAAAAATATTACAAGTAATTAAATCAATACATGAAAAGAATTAGGCAACATCAAATGTAAACGGTTGGATTGGGGATAACTTAACAATAGAAGGTGGTGTAAAACAAGGATATCCTGCAAGCAGTATGATCTTTGCTCTAATCATGAACACAGTAGTAATAGAAATTAATAAAATGTCAGGTAAGGGAGGCTATAGAATGATGGAGGAAATACAGTTGCCAATAAAGTATATTTACACTGATGACACTGTAGTAATAGCAAAAAAACAAAGCTTGGATGGAAAAAATTAATGGAAAATTAAGTACACAGTTGAAGAAAATTGGTTTAAGCATAAATAAAGAGAAAAGTAAAGGATTTGGATATGAAGGTATTATAGGAGGTGTAGAATATAATGAGATATTTTAGGATTAGTATTTGGAAGTACAAAATACAGACATGAACAATAAGACAAAATTATTAAAGAAATCAAGGACGTGACTACATTCTGTAAGACATATAGGTTTTCATACAAGAAAAAAGCACATTTAATAAACTCCATAATAATAGGCAAAATAACTTATAATTTTTCATTTATTCGGTGGTCACAATTGAACCTGATTAAGAGAGGAATTTTGTATGTGAAAGATGAGCAAGGAGAACAGGGACTCATTAATTCGATTGTACATGCGTCTTCTTTAGGAATAATGAAAAATAATAAAGACTTTATTGAAACAATAATGTATTGTAAATATTCAGAAATTTGGGAAGAAATGGTGTTTTTAATGAAGAAATGAAAGAATTTTACAGCAAAACTGTATTTTGGAAATTAAAAAAGAATGTGATTGAAAATGATAGAAAAGACTGGTATGTTAACATTATGAGATCTTTTTATTTTGTGGATTCATGGAAGGAGTTAGCAATAGATAAGAAGAAAGCAATAATGACAAGAGTTAAAAATTATAAAAAAACATTAAAGAATGTAATGATTTTTTCTGGAGGGTGTCCATAGGAAAATTAGACTCTATATTACCTTGTCGAAAGTCATTTTCATCTAACAACTTTTCGGCGACACATAAATAGCGAACTCTCAAAACTCCAAACGGCCACTTCAGTGAATTTTTTCCAAAGGGAAAAAATTGATTGGCAAACCAAAAACCAAACTGTCAGACCCTACAAAGTGGGGGGCTTCATCCCCCACACCTCCCCAACTAAATATACCAATTCCAAGATTGCACTACAGTAGAGAAAAGGGCAAATTCCCAACAACAGCCAAACGTTTTGTCCCCCTGGAAAAAAATTTGCTGAAGTGGCCATTCAGAGTTTTGGGAGTTCGCTGTTTATGTGTCAATAAAAAGGCATTCAAAGAAAACACCCTTCGACAATGTAATATAGACCTGAAAATTACCACTGGGGGCAAATATGCCATATAAGAGAAGACAGAATAGAATATGTAGTAAATGTAAAGAACTGGAAACTACAGAAGATGTTTTTTTTAAATGTGAGAGAATTCAAAAATTGTGGAAAGAAGTATGTAAGCATGATTTGATTAAAACTTATTTAAATTTTGAAATATTAAACTTGGTCATGATAGAGTATGGGTTTTATGGGGCTATATAGCAGAATGAAGCAAAGAAAATGGACTGAACCATATTTTGTGTAACTTGGGTCATATGGAATGAAAGCCTTAATGAAATCAAATATCATGGAAAATAGACTTTGATAAAAATACTGGAAAAATATGGTTTTGTCTGTGGGTTAAAGAGTGTGGGGAAGTACTTAAAATCAGAATATCAATGTACTGATTGATGTTAAAATATGTACATATTGTAAATATGTAAATACGTAAAAAATATGAATTGTATATATGTATACAAATAAAAAAAACTCTTTTTTTCTAATAGTTGCTATGGGATCTTAATATCCACCTGAACTACTATCAACTCAGGCAAATGGGGCCTCAGTTTACCATCTAATCCAAAGGATGACATACTCAGGAGTACAGCATACACCCCCTTATGTTGTACTGCAATGTCAGCAAACAAGTAAATAAATTAAACAGAAAACAAAAAAACTGTAACTGAAAACTGTGTTACGCAAATTGCATTTACTATGATAATTTTGCCTTTATTCTGTCTGCATAAGAACAACCTCAAGACTTTTCTTTATTTTTTTCAACTCACATATTTATAGATTTCTTGTAATTTTCATTATCCTAGCTCATTTATTTACTGTGCTTTCAGATATTTACATATGTCCATATATTATAGAAAGAAGCACAAGAGTGTCACAACCAAAAATAAAATCTGCCTGATGGGCTACTTCACACACCTGCTCCTGGTATTTGTGAATGTATAAGCCATTTGCCTAATGGATACAAAACTGAGTACAAAGTACCACTGCAGAGAAAAGGCACCCATGTGTAATGTGATGTAGTGTCCCTGCACTGTGGCTTTGAATAATGGACTAACCTGTATCATTTTCATAGGGCTGGCATCCAGACAGAACTCCCTTAGTGTAACTGTCCTGCCACAACAAGCTGTATAACATTATGTCCTCAAAATAAACAAATAAACTTATTTGGTGTCTATCTTCTAAAACAATTCTGTATGGCAAATCTGGGAATATTGCATATTCCTTTACTGTTCCCATTCTATATTACAAATGTTCATAGCACTTACTCAGTAATCCATCACATATGACATTTTCTAACAACCTGAAACAGCAGCTTATCTCTAAGATGGCCTGGGCACTACATTGCTTTCTTTCCTTGTGATTACTCCATTTATATTCAGTCAAATACTTCCCATACAGACTACCCGAACACATATTCCTAAACCTTCTTCCCCACATTTTGATTTCCACTGAGGATCATTTATTGCAAATACTGCATTATCTCTGTCAGATAACCTGCTTATCCTATACTGTGTCTAGACAAATAACCCTGTATTTCCACAAACCTATGCACCATATTATTTTTCTCCACTAGCTTGTCTAACACCTCTCTTACTATTCATCCCTACTTTTTGATTCTTACTGGGGCCATTTATTGTTAGTTATGTTATATTTTACTCTTAATTGTGTACTTACTTTTCTGTATTACCATACAAATAAGGGACTTATTGTTTACATTATTTGTTTCATTTTACCCTATCTGTATCCCACATGTAGAATATACTTATCACATTTATTGATATAAAAAAGTTCTGTCTGAATAGCTCTGATGCAGACTGTCATGCTATGACTGATACACTTCATTTAGACTGCAATGTACTACATGAATTTCCTTTATACTGCTATTATTTCTGGACTCTTATGATGTTTTCACCAGAAATTTCATTAAAATAGGCACTGTGCAATTGAATAGCACAGTCAATAAAATAGGAATAGAGAAATAATAGAAAAATACCACTGTGGCCACTTACCCAGGCTGTCTGTGTGTCATGAACTGATGAAACCAAACTGAGTCGGGTCAACAGTTTGAAAGTCACCTGTGTCCTTGTTGATAAGGTCCATGATGATTCGTTCCATGGTCTTGCAGAGAATGCTGGTTAGACCTATGGGCTGGTATTACTGTTGCTGTTCTCCACTCTGCCGGAATAAAGCCAGTGTTCAGGCTGTGGTTAAAGAGAGTGTGAAGTGGTTCCACTAGGTCTTGTTTTAGATTGTTTAGCAAGCAACCTGGGATGTTATTTGATCCCATAGATGCCATGTTTTTGGCCTTGGAGAGTGCTTGCATGACCTGTTCTTTGGAGATATTTAGTAGTGGACTGGTGTTAGGAATACTTTGGGGTATGGCTAGTGGGGATAGGGGGTAAAGTTATTGCCAGATCTGTCAGCTAGCAGGTTGGCAATTTCCTCAGGTTCAGTGTGAGTGGTACAATCTACTATAGGTTCAGCACACAGATGGGCATTCCCTTTTAGGTTTCGGAAGTAACTAAAGAATGCCTTATGGTTGTTTTCAGCTAGGGATGCTAATTTAGTCTTGTAAATAGCCTTAGAGGACTTAACAAGATATCTGATTTGCTTGTACAAGCTGTGGAGGGAATTCTTCCTCTGTTTTGTAAGTTCCCTCTTGTTCTTTGATATCAGTTTCTTTCTTTTGCTATATAACATATTTATACTTACAGTCCACCAGGGTGGTTTGTTTTTTCAGGAGAACCTGGTTTTAGTCCTGTCAGGTAAAGTTGAGACAATGCATTTGTTTAAGTAGCTATATATGGCATTTGTGTACTCTTCTGCATAGGAGTCATTGTTGGCTGTGTTAGCAGGGGCTTTGAAACTTTTTATACCATTGCTTAGTAGGCTATTGTTTGCTTTGGAGAAATGTTCAATTATTTTGCTCCTGTGGGGGTGTCAGGTCTGATTTTTACTTCAAATGAGACTGATTTATGATCTGACATTAGCAGGGAGGGCAACAAAAGTGGGGTATTGCAGTGGCTCCCCCACCATGGTGGTGAGCAAAGGGTCTAGGACATTTGAGCTCCTTGTGGAGGTGCAGACCAACTATTCCAGGGCATTTGAATTAACAAAATCCAGGAACCTCAGAGTGATCATGTTTGTGCTCATATAGGTCACACAATCAATGGAAGGATAGTTGAAATCTCTCATGACCAAGGTGTTTGACTGTATACTGAGCGAATCTAGCAAGTCGAGGTAGGCGGTGTGTTTCTCCTGGTTCACGGTGGGGAACCTGTAGCTAGTAATGATATGGTAGGGTATTTTGCCTGTAGTTATTTGGACCTGGAGTAGTTCAAGAGAGTCATACAGTTTTACCAGTCTTGAGGTGTATTTAGATTTAATGAAGGTGGATACACCTCCACCTTTGGTTTGTTTTGAGGTCTGAACATGTGAAAGGCTTTGTAGCCTTGTACGGTTGGCATGTCCTTCATGGCCTTGAAACAAGTCTCAGTGACTGCACAGACATCAGCATCTTCCAAGGTGAGGAGTGCTTCCAGGAGTACAGTTTACTGTTTACCTAGCATTAAGCAGCATTACCTTGAGTTTGTCTGTAGTGGGTTTCTTTATGTCAGAAGTTTTGTTGTTTTGACACTGCTTAAAAAAGGCACTATGGAGGAGGCAAGCATCTTTGCCAGTATCCAAAAGCCTTGAGGAGACAAGGGAAGACCATCTTTGGCAAACAACATGGCCTGTTGACCATGTCTTCCCAGGCTGTCAAATACAATATCCCCCTGGAGTGACACCAGAAGCTAAGCCAATTATTGAAATCAACCATTTTTTGTCTGTATTGCGGCATCATCCAAGGTGAAGATAGAATGCTGCTTAGGACTAGGGACATAACTGCCTGGGACCCATAATCTGAGAGTTCAGTCATGTCTCTCTTCATATAATCCAGAGAGATATGTCTCAAGTCATTCACTCCAACTTGTACTATGACAGAGTCATAATGGTAATTGTTACTGAGTGACTTGAGAGCGTGCATGATTAAATGGATCCTGACACCTGACAGGCAGCTGATTGTGACCTTCTACTTGTCCAACCTGGTGGGGGGGACTTCTGTGTGTCTCACTATTGAGTCACTTGTAACTAGGACATTACGTTTTGAGGTGTTTTGCCTAAGGGACTGAATTGTTGAGACACTATGTGTGTTGTTATGTGTACTTGTGGATTCTGTTTGTGTACCAGTATGTGTAGGTTGCTTGCACTTGGGAGGTCTCTGGTCTTTTGGTAGGGTCTTAGTGAGTACCTCTACGTATGTGCGTTATGTGTCTCGACCTTATCTTGTATGAGTGGAGAGGTGTGTGTGCTGACAGCCTGTTTGATATATTGTTTATTGTTACATGAGAGGACCAATTCTAGTTTCATGGTATAGTTCATCTCTCACATACTGTATTTGCTTACTTTAGGAGCAAGTGGTTGTCAGTATACATAAGGCAATTGCTACATTGCCACAGGATGCCCATGTCAATCATTCTGGCTGGGGAAATGTTGGGAAACTGACTGTCCATAGTAGCAGGTAATTCTTAAGTACTAGTTTCTGCTCCACTGGAAAAGAAAACAGTACATGTAAGAATAAAAAAAAACTGTGATGGGGTACCATAGTGTACACAGGAAGAATATACACTGATTTATTCACTATGTGTTTCAACTATGTTTATTGAAAATACAATGAAAATAAAAAAATGATGTTCTAAAACCATTTTTACTTGTTTCAGGTGATATGTTCAGTCACAACCATATAATCATACTAGGGACATACAGTAACACGTGCTTATATGATACAAATGTAAGTTTTGTAACAAACATTTATAGTAAATTATCTCTAGATAATAAACAAAGACATATGTTTTCAAACCTTTTACTAATAAAGATTTTATTTAGGCATTCTACATGAATTAGTCCTGTTCTAGTGACAACAAATCATGAAAATAATAATGATGACTTGAAGTATCTGAAAAACACACAGACATAAAATAAACCACAATCGGAAAATACATGTTTTTGCACTTATTACTTTGGTCTCGGGTTATACATTCTATTTATACAATGCAGTACAGTTAATATGTTACGAAAATGCAAGTGAATATATAAAATATATGCCAGTTGTACTTTGCAAGCTGACTTACTGTTTCCATTCTCCAGTATGTGGTAAAACATAGTAATATCGAAAGAGGATAGTGTACCATACCTTAAATGCACTTTTGATAAGATTTAACTGGTATAGGCTAAAAGCGCTCCAGCAGCAACTGCAGTTACCATGAACACGAATAACACGTGCAAAGTATCGTTAATGAGACTGCACTTTATGTGGTGAAACAGAAACATGTCAGAGCACAGATACATGTCTGAAAACAATGGTTGAATTAACAAAGGCTTCATATTTTCATGAGGCAAAAAAATTGGGGGGGGTAAATTAAACCTCAGATTAATGGTTAGTGTGGTGATAGAGTGTATAAAAGCATAATGGACAATCTGAGCACTATAGTCCTAAAAAGACAAGCCACTATGCAGCTAGGTAAGTTGGAAATGATCTAAATAAGATGCAAGTCTGATTTACAAATTATGTACGTGAGTATAATATTAAGAAACTGATTGAGGCCATCCATTTATTTTATACTACACTCTTATTTGTATTGAGCCAGAACAAGAAAAAGTGTCTATTTACTCCATCCCTTTGCTGCAGTTAACCCCAAGGTGTACCCCAAATCCTCTCTTCTCTTCACTTTTCATTCTAAGTCTTCTTAGAGGCTTCCTTTGATCTATAGTATACTAGTTCCTCTGGTAACATATTTCATTCATTCACCACTCTTTCTATGAAGAAGAGTCTTTTTATGCCTAGCTTGAAGTTGATGTCCAAATTTTGGTGGCTATGCCTCTTCTCTTCAGGTGACTCTCTCACATGGACCCCCTACTGTTTCACTTACCCATATTATAACCTCCAATGAGAACAAATCCAGGCCCATAATGATCCCTTTAGAGTCTTTCTCCTCTATTTTCCTCATAATTCCTGGGACTTTATTTCTGCACCATCTGAGCTGGGAGGTTTCTCTTTCCCCTGAAGGGGCAGCAGACATACACAATTGTATAAATATTGCCCAGCCAGAAATCTGTAGAGCAGTAAGATTGCATGTCTAGTCCTTGAATAAATTCTTGTCTGGATATATCCTGACCTCTTGCTTGCATTTCCCAAAACTTACTCATTTTGGACCTGAAGGCTAATATTTGCATTGACTAAAACTGCCAGATGTCATACTCAGAGATGCCTTGTTTGTGACCAACAAGGTAGTACTCAGTTTTGAAGATCTTGGATCCTGGCTTTAAGTCCCTGTAATATTTAAACTCAGTAGCTACTTCTCAGACAATGGACTTCTCCATGCTCTTCACCCTGATTAACATTGGTCTTCTGATCATCTTACTGAGTCACAACTCACTGCATGCGTAACTCTCTGAAACAATGATTTCTTTAAATAAGCACTTTCTCATTAATAAACAAAGTCAGTCCTATACCCCACTAATTTAGATAAACAAACTCCAGATCACTGAACAGAGGGAAAAGGAGAGAAATTTGATATTTAAAAACTCGCCATTTAGATGAGTTACAGATGCAGTGAACCATGACTCAAAGCATATGGTTCCCTATCATTGTCCTTCTAGTTCTAGGGCTATCCATAAATAAACTGATTATGCTGTCGGTATCGCTGGTAATATCCAACATGAATATTTCCAAAAGCACTTGGCTAAGGGCAAAACTACATTTGACTTTCAAAGCTATGCATCTTCCTGATAATAGCATGCTACTTACCAGCAAAATATTCTGCTTTCTTCATTTTGGCAGCTCTTGATCTACTTGACTGCCTTTATGTAGGGCATGATCAAATAATTTCTCATTGGTAAGGTACATCACATCCACTGGTGTTCTCCGGACTAATTCCAGTGTCATCCAGTGCATTAACATATATAACTGGATGAGCAGTAACTTTTAGTTATAAATGTATGGTGGCATTTTCAGGAATGTTATTGTTTTCCCTCACTACTGGAAATAGGTTGAAGAAGAAAGGCAGCACCTCAAAACAGCATGTGTGAGGACTACAGAACTGATACATGGTTGAGCCAGTTAAGGAAATAAGGTATGTAATCATCAAAAGAAAGAAGGAGTGCAGGAAAAAGTGGGAGATAGAAAAGACTGACCAGGCTAGGAAGGAATACTGGTTAACTAACAAAGAAGCTAAGAAAGGAGTTGCAATACCAAAGAACAAGGCATCAGAGCTACTCTGCCAGCTTCTAGAAAGTGACTCAGTAGGTTGCAGAAAGAAACTATATCAGGTTGCAAGGCAAAGTCAGAAAGCTAACGAAGATCGTCAGACACCCTTCATAAGGGATGCCAGCAACAAGCTGCTCATCAGTCCACAGGACATCAAAAGCTGATGGAAGGAGTATTTCCAGCAGCTTCTGAATGAAGAAAACCCCACAAAAGCTGTACTGCCCCAGAGACAGCCTCCAGTGAGAGAAGAAGAGGAGCCCACCCTAGAGGAAGTAAGAATAGCAGTAAGGAAAATTAAATCAGGGAAAGCAGCAGGGTCAGATGAGGTCAAATCAAATATGATAAAGATGCTGGTTAAGTTAGGGGAGAAATGGCTCCTGGTAGCATGGAGAGAAAGGCATATCCCAGATGACTTGAAAATAAGCATACTCATGCCAGTGTAAAAGAACAAAGGGGACATCCGCAACTGTGGGCAGTACAGAGGCATCAAACTCCTATCACATTGCATGAAAGTTCTGGAGAGGGTGATTGACAAATGGATATGCAGAGTAGTAGAATGTAAGATGGGAGATGAGCAGTTCAGATTCAGATCAGCATACAGCACAACTGACCCGATGTTTGCAGTGAGACAGATAGTTGAGAAGAAGCTAGAGATGAGTAAATAGTCCAACTGGGCATTCCTAGACTTGGAGAAAGCATATGACAAGGTCTCAAGAAAGCAGATTTGAGCACTACTGTGGTGGTTTGAATTCCTAGATACATTGGTGGAATTAGTGCAGATTATGTACAAGGACCCGATTACTCAAATACGAACATTATTCGGTCTCAGAGAGGGGTTCCCAGTGGGAGTCGGTGTGCACTAGGGTTCAGCTCTGAGCCCACTGCTGTTCATACTGGTGATGGACTACATTAGCAAATAGGTTGGAAGGAACAGCTCAACAAAGTTGCTGCATGCAGATGATGTGGCATTACAGGCAGAGTCTGAGCAAGAACTTCAGCAAAAGATAGGAGACTGGAATGCAAAACTGAAGGTACATGGGATGAAACTAAGCATAGATAAGACAGTGGTAATGACAGAAAATTAGGGAAATAAGAAGAAGCTGAGAACTGAGATAGAAGGGAAGATAATGGAACAGGTAAATGGCTTCAAGTATCTGGGAGGGGTGGCTGAAGAGTAGGGAAGTCTGAATGAAAATGTCAAAGCTAGAAACAGAGGGGTTTTTGCTAACTGACACAGAATCTCAGTTGTAGTCTATGAAAGAAAAATGCCAAAATAGATGGAAAGTAAGATGTACAAAAATGGTGTGATCAGTACTACTGTATGGTACAGAAACCTGGGCAGTAAAGGCCGATCAGATGAGGAAGCTAGAGGTGATGGAAATGAAGTGTCTGAGAAGGGTAGTAGGATGCACACTGTGGGACAGATGAAGAAATGAGGACATAAAGAAGCCGAAGTAGCTCCAATTGCAGAAAAGATCAAAGAGAACAGATTACGGTGGTTCAGACATGTGCAGAAAAGCAGAAGACAATCTGTTGAAGAAGATTTGGGACAGACAGGAAGAAGGTAAGAGGAAGCGTGGACATCCAGCAAAGAGGTGGATGGATTGTGTGAAACAAGATCTGTGACAGTCAGGCATGAGTGTTGAAGAAGGCAGGAGTGTGGCATTGAATCAAGAGAGATGGCAACAGTTAACACGATACCCTGACCCCATGTAGAAAATGGGAAAAAGGGGGCTGATGATGATGAAGATGATGATGTCTCTGTACTGCAATTGTTATCCTAGATAACTTCTGCACTGTGAATTAATATATGGCATTATATAATTTATGAGTAACAACGTATAATTTGTGCGTGGAGCTTTTCTCCCCAAGCCCCTGCTAAAAAGTTTTTTTTTTTTTTGCCCATTTGGTCTTTCCTGTTCAACAAATGGAAATAAATAGAGAAATATATTTTATAAGCCTATTAATACATAGAAAGAAGAAATGAGAATAAAGCATATTATAACTACAAAAAAAAGGTAGGCAAAGTCGATGAAAGCAGGAGTACTTAGTTTCCAATTTATCTGAAGAAATAAGAGAAATAAAAGCTGATTGTGTATTTCTGTGGGAAGATCATAGCGAAACATGGTATGACCGTATGAATAATCAGGAGATGTGGATAAGATGGGGGATATTCCAATAGTCCTAGTTACTCAAAATAATGACTCATTCACTCCTAAGAATGTAATGTCAAGGAGAGTAAAAAGAAGAAATAAGTTCTGCAAGCAGATTAGAACACTTGTAGAAAAAATAGTACCAGCGATAATAAAATATTTAACAACATTCTTGCACAAAAGTACTACAAGAGACTGCATAAACTTAATAAGCTTGCAGGACTTTGAAGTTGTCATTTACTGAAGTATTGTATTAGATACTAGTTTTATTAAAATTGTTAGCAAATGTTTTAATGTGATGATGGCTACAGTAGTGGTCCATACAGAGATGAGTGTAATTAAGCTTTCCATGAGAGAGGTGAGGAGACTATACAGATATTATAATTTTAACATAGCATGTTTGATGTATATAGTATGTTAATTCATGTTTTCTTTGGAAAATAATGTGATCTTACATACCAAAAGTTTTGACTATTGTAGTCAAATTGCTATAATTTAGCATGTTCTAGACTAGGGACTCAGGCTTTTCAAACCCTATAAGGTTGTCTTTAATGCATCTTTTTTACTACAGTATGGCTTTTTAAAGCAAAACAAAAAAGCACTCCTTTTGTAAACTGAAGCCTTCAACTTAAGAATGACTGCAACATTCACTAACAGTGAGAAGCTATAAACCTCCTGCACTATTTTCATGAAGAAAGTTTTATGAACTAGAAGAGTACTGTTCCATTACTAATCAAAAATATGACATGTGTAAGAAATATGTTATGGTAACATCTTCTTGAGTGTTTTAGTTAGCATTGCTGCCTCACAGCAAGAGGTTCTCCGGTTCGATCCTCGGCTGAGGTGCCTTCTGTGCGGAGTCTGCATGTCCTCCCTGTGGTCGCGTGAGTTTCCTCCAGGTGCTCCGGTTTTCTCCCACATCCCAAAGACATGCTCTAGGTGGATTGGACACTCTAAATCGGCCCCAGGAGTGAGTGTGTGCATGTGTGTGCCTTCTGTGGAAGGTTGGGCACCAGACTGGCAACTCGACACCATAAAAACTCCACTGCCAATCATGAGTGGACAGGTGATCCGCTGTGGAGACCCCTAACCAGGAAAAGCTGAAAGAAGAAGAAGAAGACTGTTGCAGTAGTTAATATTGCTGATTCACAGCTCCCGGTTCTCTGGTTTGGTTCCACACTGGGTTGCCTTTTATATGGAATCTGGGCATTCTCCCTGTATGCACATGGGGTTTTGCTGGATGCTGTGAATTCCTTCTACATGCCAAAGAATATGCAGTTAGGTGAACTGGTGATCCTGTAAATTGCCCCATATATGTTCCTGTGGTATATGAGTGAATGTGTGCATGTGTCCTGCAATGGACTGACATCTCATCCAGTAATGGTTCTCTGCCTGTGTCTATTACTTGCTGGGATACTGTCTAGCTACCCCATGCCCGAATTACAGTGGCCACAGCTAACACAGTGAAATTCAAGTTCATGTGCAATGCAGTGATAACTATCTCCATAAGAATATTCTTTTTGTATCAAGTACAAGAAAGAAAGACCCAATGTTTCATCAGACCATTTATGAAATATTATCTTAATCTTTACATGAAGTATGAGAAAAATAAGACTGTATTTTCATTGTAGTTTTATTATATAGAATGGTAATGCACTCCTGTTTTAATGCCACAGCAAACATAAAATTACCTCATGATCGCTCCTTTTTTTGTAAGTTTAGTCTCCTGAAGAAAAGATTTGTTAGATATTTGTAGGATATTAAGACATATAACTTGGCTGCAGTAGTAGATCTGTAATAGGAGGCACTCATTATTCAAACAACCGCAATGAAAAGGATAACATTGGGTCAATATTGCTTTTTAATTTAGCCTGGAAAGTCCAACTGGGCAAAAACCCCTTTTTAGGTTCATAGGTTCATAGGTTTATACTAGGCTATCTGCCCTAAGGCATTTATAAGCCTAGCCCAAATTATTGTGGCTTACGCCACCCCTTATATGAAAAAATACTGTGCCCATTAGTTTGTTGTGCCTCTGTCCAGCAGTGACACAGAGATGATTCCTGGGGTAAACCTACGATCTCCCATCCACAGGTCTAGATTTCTCTTGAACAGAGTCAGCGAGGTGCTCTGCCTCACATGGACTGGGATTTTATTCCACAGCATAGGGAGTCTCTGAGTGATAAATCTATCCCTCCAGCATGTCCTATTTATATCCGTGCTAAGGTTTAAGTCGCTTGCTCTAGTGGTTTTGGTGGATTTGGATTTTTTGAGGTGGAGCATGTCCATTAATTCCGGGTTGGACATGGCCTTGTATGTCAGGCACATGTCACCTCTGAGCAGACGGTATGCGACTGAATAGAGCTGGAGTTTCTTCAATCTGGCAGCATATGACAGATTTTGGAGTCCCTTTATCCTTTTGGTGAGGAACTTTTGGGGTCTCTCCAATTGCTGCAGATGTCGGGTGAGATACATCCCGAATGGGGCATTGTTTTAGCAAAGTCCTGGGGGAAAAAGCTCCACACAAATTATATATTGTCATTCAAAAAATATATAAATATCATACATTAATGCAAACAGTAAAGGTTATAACTAAAATATACTGTTAATCCAGTTATGTAGTAGCTTCTGTGGCTTAAAGGCTTAGGAATGCAGATCCAGGTATTCCACAAATAGATGTAATTTTGCCTTGAATGCACAAAACAATGATAATGTACTAACATTTGTTCAAAATTATCCCACAAATAGATGAGATTTTGCCTTGAATGCACAAAACAATGATAATGTACCAACATTTGTTCAAAATTAGAATTTTAAGCAAGGGTAATCCTCATGCCCTTGCTAATGATTATTATTATAATCAGCTTGGAGGTTTTTCCATAAATTTAAGCATTTCTTTTTTTTTGTAATGTCAAAATAAAGTGCTATTGCTGAAAGACACGAAAGGCAAATAAGAGGGTTTTGCACAAAAGTTAAGCATTTTTTGTGAAGTCAAAATAAATTGCCATTGTTGAAAGACATAGAATTAAAGGAATTATAAGCCAAGTAAGTTGTGAGACCATTTGCTCTGTACTGATATCCACCATCATGATGTACCTCCCAATTCTGGAAGGGTAAAGCAGGTCAGGCTAGGGCTGAATTTGTGGATGCCCATCCCCAGTTATCAGAGGATGGTTTGAAGGATGGCAGAGTATAACTCTGTTTAACATGTAAGGCCAATTCATTCCAGTGATGGAGTAAACATCATAGCAATAACCCACACCTGGGTGTGGGTAATGCGGGATTTACCCATGGTTGGCGTGGTTTGGTCCCGAGGGCGAAGCCCAAGGGACCACACAAAGACAACCGGGGGTAAATCCCGCATTACCCACACCCAGGAGTGGGTTATTGCTATTATACTATGACATTATTTAAGAAAAGAAATAATTACTTTTCTTAAATAATGGCATTGTATAATGCCTCTTTGCTGCCCTTCCGCAGCTGTCTGGTATCCACGGCAGTTCTGTTGTACTGCGCATGCCTACGCAGTACATCAGAGCTGTGGCCAAAAGCAACGGAGAAAGCAAGATCTTCGTTGCTTTTTACTGTTTCGCTATGTTAAATGGGTTTAACATAGTGAGACAGCTTTAAAATAAGCAACGGAGAAAGCAAGATCTCCGTTGCTTTTTACACACTGTGTCGCTATGTTAAAGGAGTTTAACATAGCGAGACAGCTTTAAAAAAAGCAACGGAGATCTCCATTGCTTTTTTTAAACCTGTGTCGCTATGTTAAACTCTTTTAACATAGCGAGACAGTGTTTTAGAAAAAGACTTATACTAATGGAAAAAGTCCGGGCGAGCGGACCTTTTTCCATTAGTATAAGTCGATTTACAACTTGCACGCTGGCCAATCAGCGTGCATGTTTTGGAATATTAATGGGTGGTCATGGTATAATGGGCAATAAATCTGTCCCTCCAGCATGTTTTATTTATATGTTAGTGAAGATTCACATCCTTAGTTCTAGTGTTTGTGGAGCTGTTTGTTTTTCAGACATGCAAGAGATCAAGGTTTGGTCCTTGATAGCACAAAATGAGACACATACATCTCCATGTAAGAGTCTATTAGAGACCAAGTATAGAGATAAGGCCTCAAGCTTGCTTTGACAGCCAAGGGACTTTAGACTAGTAATCCTTTTAGTTAGAAATGTCTGAGATCTTTCTAGCTGCATGATATGTCTGGATAGCTATATACTAAATGGGGCACTGTACTCTATAACCGGTCTAATCAGAGTACAGATAGATGATTTATTTTGATCTGGATGAAATTTATTTTGACCTGGATGAGATATCCTTAGGAATCACTTGTGTTGAATAGGATTTCCTGACTAATGATCCTGATTCTATTAACAGAAATTTTTTTTTAACCCAGATCCATAGACCCTGCATGCAGAAAGAAACTGATAGGGACTTGTCCCCTGATAACAAATATTAGAAGCCAAGCAGGAGGAGACAAGTTAATTCTTCATAAGAAATGCACCAGCTTGTTAAAGAAAATTAAACTACTTTCTAGAAAAAGTGACAAAATCACCCAATGAGTAAAGTCAAACACTGTGAAGAAATGGGCCTTTTGGAATCAAAAATCTCCAAAGAACTATCTTTTTATTTCTGTGCATAAATCTTCCAGTTAATTCCCTGTTTAATAGATGGGGAATCTGAAAAAGTATCAAAAGTCTCACTATGTACAGTAAGTACACTTATTTATCCTAATATAGAATTCCTAAGAAAATCAACTACTTTCATACATAAAGATACTATCACATATAAAATGTGTTTTTAGACTCAAAAAATAGTTGCTATAACAGTATCCAGACAAAGGGACATGAATTTGGAACCCTGCTGTTTAAATAACTACAATAAAGTGATCATTTGCAATTGAGCAATACAAATCTGGTCCCCGGAATAGTGAGATTAACTTTTTAAAAAAAAAGTTTTTTTATATATACTAAATCCAAAACAGTGGTACCTCAAAGAATCCCCTTAGTCAAAACTGTAGTAATAGTGGAATTAGTATATGTAACTATCAGGTTGTGAGGTGATGCTTTTCCCCCTACAAGAAATTTTTTAAAAGGACGGCAGTGAGTTTCAACATTCACTGATCTCCAGTTGATTTGTTATTTATTTATCATAATTGCAGAACTCACATTTATGGGTATAGCAGTTAGAATATGGAGGCCTATATTCATGTTTTATTTAAGCAAACTAATATATTATCGGACAAAAGCCACGGTGGTGCAGCGGTAGCGTTGTCGCCTCACAGCAAGAGGTTCTCCCGTTCGATTATCGGCTGGAGCGCCTTCTGTGCAGAGTCTGCATGTCCTCCCCGCAGTCGAGTGGCCTTCGAAAGACATGTGTGAGTGGGCGTGCCTTTGTTGACGGTTAGGCGTCGAGCTGGCACCTTGACACCATAAAAATCTACTGACAATCATTAACAGACCGGAGTTCCACTGTGGTGATCCCTAACCAGGAAAAGCCGAAAGAAGAAGAATATATTATCTGACAAAACTAAATCAATATTCCAAATGAAAATGCTGTCCAGCAGCATACAGGGATAAAGCCTGAACTAATCCCCAGGTAACCCAGATTTGATCATCAGCCTGAGGAACTGACTATGCTAGAAGAAAGGAAGGGTTACCTGTCCATATGCTGTGGGGAAGGTAGTGGCTGCTGACCAGCTCTACCTGGCACTCTGGTGCCAAGGGTAGAGGTCTACAGACATTTTAAGTATAAGCCAGTATGGGAAAGGAGTGTGCACTATGAATGCCCAAGCCTGTGGGTATCTACTACCCTGCAAGTAAAGGAGTACACACATGTAAACATGGGGGCTTGGCAATCCCCATAGTGAAGCAGATGTGCACTTCACCCCCAGGTGAGGGGTTAGGGCTCTACTACAAAATGCTCTTATTACCAGGATGCTGGTGAGAGCACAAGCATTCATGATTTCTGCCCAGATAATGCCACCACCCCACACACACACATACACACACACACACACACACACACACACACACACACACACACACACACACACACACACACACACACACACACACACACGCACACACACACACACACACATGCACACACACACACACACACACACACACACACACACACACGCACACATACACACACACACACACACACACACACGCACACACACACACACACACACACACACACACACACACACACACACACACACACACACAAGTTCCTGTCCTTGAATATCTGAGGCTGATTCTCATCATCACAAAATAAATGGGCCTATGTGCCATTTAGAAGACTCAGCGATCTGTGGACTGAGGGGAGGAAAAGATATAAAAAACTAAATGAAAAGTAATTACTCTGGGAAAAAATTGACAGTAAGACCAGCTAAAACAATCTCACTGTGTTGATCTTTATGAAGCTGGAGTGCAGGTATAAGTAAGAAATATTCAAAATTAGACTATAAGAACCCCATCAGGGTTGCATCCGGGCTTGTAAATCATTGTTATATGAGGGAAGGAGAAAAAACAATAAGGCTGGGTATGTAGCAATGTTATAAAATGAAAAGCAAACTCTAAAAATCATAACCACTGGGAGAAAGGTACCAAAAAGTTTTGAATGGAAGTTTTTAAAAGCCTTCCTCGGTATATCACCACAGGCTGATATTAGAAAACATGTTGGGAAAATAAGGAATTTCAACAATTTAATGTTATGGTTACCAAGCACTGTTTCACAAGAAGAAATTATGGCAACCATTTGAATTGTTGGGACCCGCTAGAGCGAGTCCCAAGATATGGAGGCTGAATGTCAGAAAGATCAGACTTGTATAAACTAAGTCCGAGATGATATTTCTCAGAATATTCCAGTTTGTCTAAGGTATGGCAGTCTCAAAGATGGTATATATAAGTTTTGGGGAGAGGGGAGCAGGGACTCCTGCAGCACCCCACCCCCACCCCCACCCCCGCACAAAGAAGTTTTAAGGAGAAGAGCAATTTTCATGATTCACTCTTCTGTGTTTTCAGTCTTTTTCAACTTTTTGACTCGGCATTTCGAATGACATTTCAATAGAGAGATGAAATTATTTTTCTACTTATGCACAGATCTACAAATACTTAAACATATGGCTCAAAGTGTTTAAATGAATTTTTTAATAAAACATTGCATGCCTACTAGTGAATGCTATAACCTCATAAATGCTATAAACTTTAGTGCCTTAATTTAACAAGCCACATAAATTGATTAAAAAATGTTCTGTTGAGTAAAGCTTTCACTATAATAGTGGTTGTAGATGGTGTTTTCATTAAGAAACAAATAAGATGATTAAATTAATCAAAATGGAGGATAAATATTACAGTAAGTGGTCGACGTTTACCTCACCTATATACCTTTCTTATGCACTGTATGCTCTTGATCCAACTTATTTTTAAACCTTTTTATAAAGGTGTGTATATAATTTTTACATCTATGCTATGTCATTATAGTGTATAATTTAGTTACGCCTTTAATGTTACTTGATTATTGTTATTCTGTATGTGCATAGCCCAGGCTGAGTCTGTGAATGGTCAAATACTATCAGAACTCTACCCTGATCAGCAAACTGAAAGAATTAGCTAAATGTACATGTGTGAGCTGGTACTTTATTTCTCATTACTGTCGTTTTTTCCCCACTTACTTTTAATTCTAACTCAAAGAATGAGAAAATAAGTGGATTGGAGAAGTGGTAAAGAAATAGTAGGCTGGTGAATACCATATATTAGAATACCTACAATTACCTATCAGAAGGTGATACACAGCAGGTATGCAAAAATACTAACAAATATGAAACAGTAAAAAGCAACCCAGCTGTTTGGAATATGGGAACTTATGTGGACAGTGGCCTTATTTTCAACCCGCATGTGTCCACTTTGGTGAGGAAATCCTTCTATATCATACATCTTATTAACAAAGGGTTTGCTTCCAGGTCCAGGGATGTCATTGTCCCCCTTTACTCAGCCATCATAAGGCCAATCATTGAGTATAATACCCTCTTTGGCATGTATCTGTCCAAACAATTGCAGTAGCAGCATCAGCTGGGATGGCCACATAGGTCACTTATAAAAAGGATACTGGGCTCTCTTACAGACTGCCAAGAGGTGACCTGTGTCTGGCAAAGAGGGACTCCTCTGACCCAATACTGATGGACCTGCTATACTATCAGAAAGTCAAACAACATCAGAAATACTCATTCCATGGAGCTAAACCTATTCAGCAACATCAAAAGAATGGTTTGGAAGGACAAGTATATCTCACAGAGGATACCACTGTTCTAGAACACACTCCCCATCCATGTAAAATAGGGATCATCTCTGTCCAAATTCAAGTGTAACTTAGATCTATGGATAAGTAATAGGAAATGTACCCCAGGACTGCCCCATGTACGATTAATGTACAGAGGCAACTCATATAATATTTAACCCATGACTGGGAACTTTCTAAACATCTATGGTATTATCCTAGTTACTACCACTAGAGGTAATACAGGCCTTGAATGAGTAAGATTAACCTAAATAGTAAATTAAATCAGTAATTCCAAGCCCTAAAAGGGAATTTTGGATAGGCTTAAAATAACCCACAAGGGCAGTTATCATAGTATTAACCTATGAACCTATGAAGAGTGTTAAATCCTAAATAAACAAGAACAAAAGCTCCAAATCAGGTTCAGATTTAAATAGTGGCACTATTAACTTAGAACATTGCCAGAATAAACTGATGTCAATTGACATACATTTTTTTGAAGTAAAAGAATCTGTAACAGCAACGAATGTTGATGCTTAATTAGTAAAATGTTCCACCTTTTCTCCAAAAAATCACCAATGTTGAGAGGAACCGAGCAACATTTTGAGGCAAAGTATGGGATATCCTTGTAAATCAAGGTCAGATGAGAGGTATAACTCATTCTGGTACAAACATGGGATGTCAACACAATATCGGTTTGAATAAAAAACAGGACAATAAACACAGCCAAGAAACTGTTGTTAACTGGAATGTTATGCTGCCATCTGCTGGAATAAAGGATACATTTCAATGTATAGTTTATTCCTAGGAACATTAGCTGTCATTTAAGGTTCTTGAATGAAAAACAACAGAGTTAGTATTTTTGTTCACTTGGAATATTAGTTGTCACTTACTTAAGATTGTTGAATGAAGAACAGATTTACTAAAAAAAGACGTATCCATCACTGAAGCATGGATGATATTTGTGACATACTGTTTTGCCTAAAAGTAAACATGGAAAAGTACTGGATATATCAAAATAAAAGATGAGTGCAGAAAAAAAGTGAAACAAGCTATCAGCTGAAAGGAATAGAGGAAGAAAGAAACGGAAAATTATGTAGTTATAAGAAAAGTAGGTTAATGAAATGGAAGCAGCAGAAAATTGCAAAGTATACTAAGGAAAATTGCAAACACACACACAGATAAATAACAAAATAGTCCTATGCTTTGACACTGACAGAATCAAAGAAGAGAAATGACAATAATAAAGGATGATAATCTCATTTGGGAATCAAACCCAGTCCCTCCAGTGAATCATACAGGTATCATTGCCACTGGACCAACAAGAGCCTTGTTTTGTCATAAGAGCCTCAACCTTTCAGCTAAGACATCTAAGCATAGTGATCCAGGAAAATTATAAATACGAACATACACACACACACACACACACACACACACACACACACACACACACACACACACACACACACACACACACCCACAAAACCCTCTTCCCTACTGAAATAACAGGAGTTACTCTGGAACAATATACCGAAGATCATGGTTTCTAGTCCTAAATAAGGGCTAATATTATCTTTTTACTTCTATGATTCAAAGCATACTTACCATACAGCTACACTTACTCTCACATTATTTACACTCACATACCATCTGCAGATTTCATTGCCATCCTGACTTTGGGCACACATGCACATATGCATGCACATAAGCACATCTTAGCTGTATAACTCAGCTAGGCCTCCTGAGACAGGCTAATGGCAAACTTCTTTCAAACCTCAAACTTTACAACGAATATGGTAATGGTATATATACCTATTAAATAGCAGTCATTTGGAATGATACACCACTGTGATAACAAGCTTTCCAAAGAAGATCCTATTTGCAGCCCTTCTTACACTCGGGCTGATTTCTGAATGGAATTGATCTTCCAGCATGAGGTAAGCTACAGTTACCCTCTTCATTTATTTATCTCCTTAATGTCTGCACAGCTGCATGCAACCAGAGTTTCAGTCTACTTACCCATTCCGTTGGATGTACCCACCCTCTCCCCTCTTCTTTTCCCCATTCTGTCTTTCCTCTCCAAGTTTGCTGTCATTTATCTTTTCCCGGGCTGATATACTGTAATTAATTCTCCATGATTATCCTCTCTTACCCTCATCTGTGAAGTTCACCACTGCTATGTTACTCGCCTTGATCTCTCCACCTTTCTGATCTTCTCTAAACACTGAGAACAGGCATCAACTGTTTTTATCATATGATTATTAATATTCAGGCCTTTTATTTTTTCTTTCAGACTTACATGACATATTACCAAACTTATATGTCCTACATGTATGCTGTGGCTGTTTTCCCTTATCCTGTATTAATTCTGTAAGACTCTATTGTGATACCATACATGATATGATGGGCTCTGCTTCTCAGGTCCCCATGAACCTATTCATGTTTTACTAATTTGTTAATGTCTACATTTTCTTAGAACTTTCCCTATAAATGGACTTAGCTCACCTAGCTAACCTTATTGCCAAATCAAACAAGTAAAAAATAAAATTTGAAAGACTAATGAAAAATGTGGAAGACACAGTCATGAAACTCACACAGCTATGGAAATAACTCCGATTTTGGACCACAGAAGGGAGATGGAATCAGACACACTCCACCATATACCAGATGCAGCACAGAGGGTGCTTCATCCACAGGAATGAGAAGTGCATGACTGAAACATAGAACTGCTCATCCAGTGCTCCCTGGACAGTGTAACTCACATAAGACTGAACATCAATTCAATGTGGGATTCAGGTTCTCTTCAGGATATTTGGCCATGTAGCACGAGCAAATTATTGGAACTAAAGTAGTGGGCATATAGAAAATCCATATGTAACACAGGACAATGGGCAACTGGGCAATATACAATAATTTAAGGTAACAACATGTGCAGGTCGTGTGCCCATTGCCATTAGTACCAAAGCAACACAGTATAGAGCTCAAGAGGAAAGCAGACATTATGTCAGTTATATGCACTGTGTCATGAACATCAGGCCATTGAGACTAGAAAGGCTAGGGTACCCAGCAGGGCAGAAGGTGTGCTTATTACATGTATAGTGCCATGAACGCAGAACAGACATGAAGCATGTCAGGGAAATACAGCAAAGACAGGATGTATGCCCTTAAGTACTTAAGTGTACAGGGCAATTGAGTATGATGCATATACATCCCAGAATGCACAGCATGTACTGTCTGTGAAATGACATCAGCAGCAGGGTAATGGGTACCCAGTAAAGGAAATACAGCACTTTCCTAAGCATGGCAGGGGTATGCTTTTCACTGAGGTCAGGAACAGGCACATATATGCCAGTGCGCACTCCTGCGGTGATAAATAAGGAAGGACAGCCACCAACAGTACTCACCTTCTAAGAGTTGCTGTATTTTTTTTGTGCATGCTAGACTAGGCATACGGATACATACATAAATATACACGCATACAAATATTTCAAGCACAGGCATTAATGCCCTATTAGCTTGCCAATATGCCAAAACACTTGCTCCCATAATGTGTCCAGGCTGTTCTTAAAAATATCTAAACTAGTACTTACTGTAATGTAATTTGGTAGTCTGATCCATGCATCAGCTACTCTGTTAGAGAACCAATAAATACATTTCTCATTCTTTTAGAATCTTCTACATAGGTTGTATGATGATTCTCTAGTACTTTTTGATAACCCCAAACATTCCCAGAGGTAGCTGTCTCAAAATGTGCTATATACATGAATAAGATCTCCTCTTAAATATCTGTAAGAGATACTGTACAAGTTCAGATATTTTAGTCTTTCATAATAACTTAAATTTTCACATCCATGAACGCTCTTGGTATATTTCCACTGTACTCTTTCCAGTTTAGGGTTTCCATATTGTTATTCCATACTCAAGTTTGGATCTAATGTAACTAACAAAGAATGACTTCATTATTTTTGATTTCCTAGGCTTTATAAATCTTTTTATACAACCTACAGTTCTATAACTATCAGTAACCAATTGGTTGATATGATTAGAAAACTCATAGCTGAATCTATCCATATACCCAGGTCCTTAAATGAGTTTCAGTCACTGTGTGCTGTATTAAATATTCATCTTTCAATTTATGTTTCCCAAATCTCATATGCTTAGTTTTTGATGCATTTATCAGCATATTATTCTCTTGTGCCCAAATGGTCATTTTAGTAAAATTATTTTGCAGACATGCCTTATCTGTGACACATGTAATCAGTTTACTCAATTTCAAGTCATCTGCATATAGACTGTTGAACACCTCAGATGAAAAAGGTCTGAAAGATACAATCTAAATAAGTACGGGCCTGGGACAGAGCCCTGTGAGACACCCTGACTGTAACCAAGGATTTCACCTGTCCAGTTGCTGTATGATACTTGCCATGTCCTATTTGTAAACCATGCAGCTATCCATCTTATCAAGAGTACATCAATACCTAGTTGTACGAATGTATTGATCAGTGTTTTGTGTATGAAACTGTCAAATGCTAAAGTTAAATCTATATAAATTAAATCACAGCATAATTTTTCATTCATAGTTGTTATTACATTGCTAGAGAACATCATGTTACAGGTGGTAATAGATCTGTTTCAACATATACATGCTGATATATGGTTGCAAGTCCCAACCTATCCAGTTCTGACAATATCTTATCCAATATTACCTTCTCCATTATTGTTCCACAACATGAAAAAAATAGACTTAAGGGTCTATATGACTCTGGGTTTGTCCTACTCCCCTTTCCCTTAAAGACAGGTTTAATAAGTGCATGTCCCCAATCTTGAGGAATCTCCCCATGTTTATATGACCTAGTGAATAATAGCTATAAAGGTACTGTAAGTTGTTGCTGAAGTGTTCTCAGGTCATTGTTACTAATTCCATCTTCTCCCTGGGTTTTGTTTGGATCCAGTTTGTGCAGTTCTTTTTCAATATAATCTAATTTGATTCCGGTATCTGTGGTTACCTGGATGTCAAACTTATCACCCCTTTTGTGGAGCCAAACTATCTTGCATAAGATTTTGTAAATATATCTATAATCTGTTGTGTCTGAGAATAAATTTTAGAATCTTCTCACAGTTTATCAGTTTGTGTGTCTTTACTCCTTCCACATCTTATGTATCAAAAAAAGGTTTCCTATTATGCACAGTATCTTTATATACATTTTCTTCAAATTTTTCTTGATCTTGTTTCAAACTATGCTTAATCTGTTTATTCAGCTTGTTTATTTCAATATTCAAAGTTGTAGTTTGACCTCTCTTCCATTTCTTATATTTTTTGTCTCTCATCTTAATCAGATATCTTGTTCTTATGGAAATATATCCCCCTGATGTTGTATGCCTAGATCCTGATGTTAAACATTTTTTTTTTTTTGCACTCAAGCAATTTCTCTTTCAAAACATTCCACATTCCATCTGCAGTTTTTCCACTGAACCCCTCACTCCAGTTAGTTTTACATAGTAACTGTTAATCTGTAATTAACCTTCTGGGCATTGGCTTAGATTTCAGTTTGGCAGAATTATCTAGTAACAAATTAACCTTTATAACCTCATAATCACTGCACATCAATGGTGGTAAAACTTGACTTGAAGTTACAGTAATTTCTTTGGGAACACAAACAATGTCTAGTATGTTCTGTCTCCCAGTATGTTTTTTTACAATCTGAAACAATTGTTCCCGAATATACGCTGTGAATAACTTCCTTACTAACGTTGTTGAATCAATATTATTCCAGTCTGTTTCTGCTAAATTTAAGTCCCCAGCTAATATTCTTCCCTCCTGTGTTTCATACAAAAAATGTATGAATTCCTCTAGGTCATCTGCACTTGACTTTGGTGGTCTATACACTCCAACAATTGTTATATGTTCCAGGGTTGTCTTTATTTTTACAGTTACACAGTCTATAGTATTGGTGTCACCATTGCACATGTAATAATCACAGGTCTCATAGCTATCTTTAATCCTTATCATAACACTTCCACCTGATTTTTTGTTAGAATGTCTGTTACAGTAAAAACATTTATACCCTGACAGAACTGGTTTCCAGCCATTGTTCTTTTACCATGTTTCACAAACAGTAACAACATCAGTCTTGTGGGAATGTAGCAAATTTTCCAATCAAATGTACACTCCTGTAATGATAGTGTACACATAATGTACTCAGTTTACAAACTCTAAGATCATTGCCAGAAATGGATACATGTGCTTATGTGCACTCCTGTAGTGGTGCACATAATATACTCACTATGCTAACATCTTCCAAGAACTACTAGATATCTTTGAGTCCTTGCCTGGTATTGGTAAACATGGGAGGCTGTACACTTTTATATTGGTATAGAGCACACAGAAAGTACTTGCTATGCCTGCACACTCTCAGTACTGCTGAATAAAGTTGACATTAAAAGGTGGGTATAGTGCAAGCACGTGAGCAGCACCTGCAACAACAAGAGATGGAAAACAGTCCACAATCACAGAATATGGAGCTGAGTGTGATCCATACAGATACCGTCCAAGTACACCATCATTCACAAGGCATGACACTTGGGGGAGATGTGTCATAAAGTACCAACTATATACATGGCTTCCAGAGCCAAACTACATGCTTACAGTCTCAGGCACACACACACACACACACACACACACACACACACACACGCACACACGCACACAGGCACACAGGCACACAGGCACACAGACACACACACACACACACACACACACACACACACACACACACACACACACACACACACACATACATACACACACGTGTGTGTATATTTTCTAACAATTTGTAGCCCCTGTATGAACATCAAGCGTCCATCCATTATTGGTCCATTTCATAGCCCAAACCCCATCACCCTAAGACATCAGGAGGGAGAAGTGAGAGCTGCGGATTAAAGTGTAGTACCTGTTTAAAGTGAGCAAGGGCAGGAGCATGGTTCCACTCACCTATGATGTTTAACTGGAGTACCTTGCACTTTTTGGCAGGCTTGTCCTTCCCAGATACTCCTGTTGTAGGAGTTGTGTTTCTTGGTCTTTCTAGAGATGATCCTCATGCAGTGACATTTTGCCAGCTTTTTTCCCCACATATTTGAGAACTTGCCTTGAAAATGTTATTCCTATCCCTCTCTGGACGGCTCTTCTAGTGCCCAGGTTGTTAGATGGTAATGCTTGTCTACTCAATGTTAAAAAATAAAAAATGATCTAAACATAATTATAAATAACAATAACTATGTATAGCACTGGAGCTCATGTGAATTATATGTGTGACTGAAGGTATACTGACAATTATGTTTCTGTAGTTAAAATTTTCTTTCCTGGCATTGGATGGACTTCATACTTCAATGATAGTCATATACATATGAATTTATAACCAGATACTTGTCAGCTCACACACATACATGGTTAACCACTCACTCTGTCATGTGTGTATATATAATGATCATGTCTGGCAAGCACTTCTTCTATGGCAAGGACAAAAAACACGTATGTGGAAGAATATGTTTTGCCTATTTTACATAGGTTTGAATCCTGCATTGTACAAATTACTTTTTTCAGTCTGTAAAGCCATGTGAAAAATGTGTGGGGTCATAAAATGTATACATCAAATACATGTCTGCAAAGTTTAAGCAACTAACAGGTACAGCAGTAACCAGCCCATAAATTAAAGGCAACTGTCATGTTACCCTTCTTATTTCATATACTGCCTTCCTCTGTTTGGTACTGTTGCCCACCACTTAACATCATGCAAACGCAGTTGACATGGTTGTTCGGGTTTGCCCACTAGCTGTAAAACGTAATAACATGAACTGGTGGGAAAACACTCTAACTGTTGCTGTTTAACCTATATGGACATGGCAGGAACTAGAAGGGAAGGTGTAGAAATTTAGGGCTCAAAGACATGTTGTAGAGGAGACTAGAATATTCATTGGATTCCTTGTAAAGCGCTACAGCCATAGGCTCTTACAGGGAGGATTATACTGGGTCTCAGTACAAATCAGAAGCTTGGAATAGTCTGGCCAAGGCTGTCTCCAGTGCAAATGGCATTCCATGCACTGAAGAGCAATGCAGGCACCACTATAACAACCTGAAAAGGTTCAAGCAGGAGCAACTCAACCAGTGGTTGGATGAGTTTAGGACAGCTGACATCCCACAGTTGTGTAAGTATACAGATAGAGATACTTTACATTGTATAGAACGTTGGATATAGCCAAGATTGATATGCATAATGCTGTTCTCTTTTTCTCCACTTTCAACAAAATGGTCGAACATGCCATGCTGTTAACATAATCTGTATTATTTTTTCAAGCAAATGTACAATATATACATATTGCAAGGATTACCTGAAACAATCATCAATCATAGTTTGTAGTTGTTAAAAAGTATACGTAATGTGAAAGTAAAATTATTATTTATATTGTGGTAATTTATTGCATGCCACATGTGGCGGTACTACTTATCTTCTTTTTTGTGTCTGTTACCCCACCATTATCTCTCTTTTTTTATTTTTAAATGTGTGGTCACAATGTTCTGATGTTATCAGTTTCGGACAACTCATAAAATGATTTACAGCACAGGGTGGTAGGCCAACCAGTGCGGCTCAGCATGTCACCCCTCCAACTGTTGCCACACTGACATCCAGCAAATCTGTGACCCATCCTGGTAGTATGGCCTCTGGAGCCCCTGCACTTCCTGGGATGTCCACATCAGGTAGCATTACCCCAGCAGCTGGTGCAGTGGTACCCTCCTGGAGTATTGGCTGAGGTGGGGATTTTGTCACCCACCAGGAGATGCCAGGTATGGTGCATGAGGTCATGGAAAGTACCACTGGTTCATGCCTTAGCTGGATGAAGAAGATGCTCTCTGGAATTCTGGGAAAGAAAACATCAACCACTCCAACAGGGAGCTGAGGAGGGGGATGGTGATGACAGTTCTGAGGCTGCTGACTACATTCTCACTGTCGCCATGTTTGACAGAGATGGGCCCCCAATGTCCCTTTCCTATCCCCAGTCATGGTGTCCCCAAACCTGTTGTTTCCCTCATCATCCAACTGTTTTGTCTTGTTTGTTCTGTTTGTCTGCAGTGGCTTCCTCACCTACCCTACTTAACTGATCCTGACATACCTATATCCCTTACCTAACATTCCTCTTACTAAAGTAAAAACACAAAAATGGGCACCTGTTCACCAAAAAATATATTGTCCCATACATAGCTCTCCACTTCACAAGTATCTTCTCAATGCACTTGATTCAGTCTAATTGGCTATACAATATTATTGTATTGTTGTCACCCATCTTTGTTGAGGTGACAGTCCAAATTCATCTAATATTCTATGTTCACTTTACACTGTTGAAGACGTGAATGGCTATGGTTCTTTCCTAACTTCCTCCTGCATGTTCCTATATAGCTTCCCCTTTGTTCTTCTCCCTGCTTTCCGCCCATTTCACCATTTTCCTACCTACTCCATATTCACACATTTAATCTGATCACAAAACAGAATCACACACCACACAAATAGCAGAAATGCTCCCTAATGAAGCCCTTCACTTTCTGTCCTCTGAGTTTGTGTGGAATTTGGCATCACTCACCAATGCCGAGTGACAGTGAATGGCTCTTCACGTCCTGGTATGGTGCAGTTACTTCCACGCGATGCTGCTATAACTCTCTGCACTGAAGTAACACGCAGTTAAAGCAAAGTAAAGGAACTCATATTAAAAATTGCAAATAATATTTATTTAGACTGATGAATCTCTAAATATACAAATCGATATGTGTACTGCTGACATAAATCTAGTACTGTTTGTTTTAGTACAGTACTTCACTGTGGTCATTCCCTCTCTTATTTCCAATAACTATCACATGAAACTATTTACTTACCTCATGAATATCTATATAAAAAAAAACTCAACAGAGCTGGAATCAAACCCTGCATCACTTGTGCTTGTGTTTGTGTTCAGTTGTTTCATACTCAAAAGACCGTTTTAGAACAGCACGTGAGACGCTCCTACTGCCAGCTTCTTCTCACAAACATACACTGCTGATATCATCAGCTATAAAGTGTCTGACACTCTAAATGCCAGACTTGTGCTATGGCTTTTGTTCATTCCTTGAGCCTCTGCAAGTCATCTCCAGACCATTGCATGTGTGACTGCGAATTCTGTCATGGTGTAGTATACATGTCACATATGGACAGTGGCATTATATGCTGCAATCAAAACAATACTCACATACACAAATAGCCTTACTATCTTCCATCATATAGATAAAAGGAGTTTGTTTTAAATGGTAAAATAATGGCTAGGAATTTATGTGATGTTGTCCTTTAGCTTACTAATGTCCTATGACCCTTTGAACATTTCACTTGAAAAATGTTGCTGTCATCGACATATGCTAATCTGAGGTGTGGATGTACAGTAGGCTTACAAGAGGGTATTACAATCAGTGATGTGAGGCAAGTTGATGGCCACTGTTGACATTTGATTACATGTTCCTTCCATATGCCTCCTGAGAACTGTTGACCTTGGATGATACTACGTATTTTGCTAGCTTAGTAAGCCTCACAGCAAGACGTTGTTGCATTTGATTCTCAGCTAGAGCATCTTCTGTGTGGAGGCATGTGTGAATGGGCATGCCTTCGTTGAAGGTTGTGCATCAGGGCTGGTAACTCGGCACATAAAAATCCACTGCCAAACATTAGCGGACCGGAGTTCCGCTGTGGCGACCCCTAACCGGGATAAGCCAAAAGACAGAACAGAACAGTAAGGCATGTGTTTTTGTAGTGGAGCAGATCAAAATTCTATGCAGTTCTCATTCAACCATCACAGTGACACTTGCAGTGTGGCACATGTGTGCATGTGTATTTCTACCATCAGCAAATACTCTGTGACATACATCAGTATAAATTCATACTAATTACATGTGCACATAAGTCTTGTTTTATCAACATGTTGCGGTATACACAAAAATATCACATTTTGATTCAATCACAAACTTGTGGAATTCATTGCATGTGCAAGTGTGTTGATATTTCCAAGGATTACTGAGGTGATCACCAACATCACTGTGCGACTATCAGCATTAGTGTCAGTAACTGTTCTGCATTAGCCACAACCAACTCATTTGTAATGCGTCTTTATATGGTATCAGGCCACTCAAATATAGCTTTCCAATGAAAAACGTATAGGTGTATGTTGTACAATTGATGTAGTTATGTGACACTGCTAGACTTGTATGGCTGTGTGAACAATACCACTGTGTGACATGTGATACATAACCAAGGGTGTATTTGAAGGTTTTGTCACAAATCATTTATTTAAATAAGTGCAAAATGTTGAGGCGACTATACAACTAAATGCAGAGCTGTTTGTGGATGCCACCTGTTATATTCAACCAGAGAAAATTGACAATTTGTTAGCTGACAGTTTGTCTAACAATTCACCCCCTGTTGCCAGTGGCCATCAGCCAAAGAATACATGCAAACATTATTCAATTTATCTTCTCAGGAGAACAGTTCATCTGTGCTCTCTCTACGGCTAACAATACAGAATCAATGGGCCTGACAACATCCCAGGTTGCCTAAAGAGTGACTTAAAACATGACCTAGCAGCTACAGTCAGATACCAAGTTAAATAAAGCCTCCAGACAGCCTATGGTCTTGTAGAAGGGTGTACAGCAGCAGTCATCCATCTGAACAGAGGGGACATCACATGATGCATGGAATTACAGACCCATAATCCTGACTCTCCTCATTTGTGAGGCAGACCAACGAGTCATCATAGACTTTATACAGGTAATCTCCTGACTGTGTACCAAACCTATGTTTAAGTTGTTAAGGCTACATCGTGTCTGTTAAATCTGTTTGATGGTCACCAGGGGCATGGATGAGGAAAACACTATCATCCTGCATAACTTGACCTGGCCAAGGCTTCAACACAAATCCACACTCGGGTATTGGAGAAACTGTTTCAAGTGGACATAAACACCTACACCACCAAATGTATAGAGAAATGGATCACATATAGGACACATTATGTCAAAGTCTGTGAAGTCACCTCTACCCAGATTCCAGTGACCAGGTTTGTACTTCAGGATTCTGTACTTGGCTCTTTCCTGTTCGTTATTTAAGTCTCAGATGCCAAGACAAACTTAACATCCTGTGTCTAACCAGCTTTGTGGATGACTGCAAATTGTGGACAATCACTGATTCCAAGATTTGTTGTGGTATAATGCAGACAGTATTAACACACACAAAGGATTGTTGCCAGAGCTGTGGAGACACAGTAGATGAACACAAATTCATGAGGGGATTATTTCCTTTATGAAATCAAATATAAAAGCTAATTACAATATAGACAGCACACCCCTATGAGCAGACCAAGTGGTATGTGACCTGTGCACTCAAGTAGATAGTACGCTGAACTTCCACCAGCATGTGACCACAGTGGTGATTAATCCCTTGTATGTAGCACAAATCCTGAGTATGTGCAGGACATCCACTTCAAAGGGCATTATAGTCCCACTGTTCTCAGCCCTCATCACAGCAATAATTGAGTACAATGCACCCTTTTGCCTGTATCTCTGAACATATCTTCCGGGGATGATTTAGTTAAGTGTATCATTTTTGTTGCTGTGAGCTACCAGACATCTTTTTGGCTGTAGCTATGTATTATTTTTTCTGTATAACCATTAGGAATTGACAGTGCGGAACACCCTTCTAGTTGTTATATAAGATGCATGTGCGATATGTGTTCTTGTGATGCACCCAGTAAATACATACCTCAATGATGCACCCAGTAAATACATACCTCATTGATGCACCCAGTAAATATATCCCTCATTGACAACATCGATGGCATGGGTTACAGTTGTACAAGTGTGCATTGTGGCACATATATGCCATGCAAATCTGTAAACTAACCAGGATTGATCATAATTTAAACTACAAGTGTGAGAGTTTCCCTCTTAACACCTCAAAAAAGTGTTAGTTATTGAGGAATGTGTGCTTGATTCCCCTTATAGATTACTGACAAATCATGACGGTTGTACAAGTGTGTTCATGCAGCACATGTATACTAACTCACAATCACATATTTTATGTCAGTGATACAGATGACTGGTGTTATTAATCTGATATTTCCATGAGTGTGCGTGCTTCTGTCTACTGCTGTCCATGAGACTGTTGCTATGTGTCCCACTTGGTTGAGAGCTATGCTGACATTACATTCATATTCAAGCAACTTATTTTGCACATCTTCACAATATGTACATACACCCTAGTGTATATACCATCCTTGGTAAATGTCATCTGCAGCGATCATCTCAGGATGCTTATATCACAACCAGTCATCTCTATTAGGTTCATAGGTTCATAGGTAGGTACTAGGCTATCAGCCCAAGGGCCTAAGTAAGCCTAGCCAACAAGGTTCTCTGGCTTATGCCACCCAAGAAAGTTAATTTCTTGTGCCCCTGTCAAGCGGAGCCAGAGAAGTGATCCCCGGGGTGTATTTCCCATTTCCCATTCACTCATCAAGATTTTTCAAAGACTGCAAATGAGGAACTTTGCTTGACATAGATAGGTAGCTTGTTTCAGAGTATAGGAAGTCTCTGGGACAGGAATCTATCCCTCCAGCATGTCCTGTTTATTGTGGTGACAAGGTTTAGGCCCCTAGAGTGTGTAGCTTGGAGGGATTGGGATTTCTTTAGGTGTAGCATGTCCAATAGCACTGCTTTTAACATAGCTTTATATGTTAGGCAGAGATCTCCTCGGAGTAGGCGATATGCTAGAGTAAATCTGGAGTTTTCTGAGACGATCAGTATAGGGCATCTGTTTGAGGCTAGTAATCCTTTGTGACGTACTTCTGTGGCCTTTCCAGCTGCTACAGATGTCTTGTGATGAACATTCCAAAAGGGACATTGTACTCTATAATGGGTCTAATGAATGCCAAGTAGAGAGGAACAATGACCTCTTTTTTCCTGGATGAGAACCCCTTTTGTGATGAGGTGTGTCACATAGAAGGATTTCCTGACTACTGTGGCAATGTGATTATCAAAGGAGAGACTACTGTCCACCTGGGTCCCAAGGTCTCTTATCACACATTTGGCATTGAGTAGACTGCTGTTCATGTGGTAGTTCATGAGTACAGAGTTTTTACCAAAGGGGATGACAATGCACTTTTTGGCATTGAGCTTGAGGCCATACCTCTGACACCAGGCATCTGTCTCAGTGAGACCCTTCTGTAGAATGTCCACATCATTTGGGGACTCGACTATGGCTTCTAGTTTGCAGTCATCTGTGAACTTCATTAGCCAGAGGCCTTCTGTGTTAGCCTGTACTTCAGAGAAGTGGCTATAAAACAGGAGAGGTCCCAGGACTGAACCCTGTGGTACTCCACTTGTCACTGGTTTGAAGTCAGATTTGGAGTCTGCAACTTTTACAGTGTGGATTCTGTCAGTGAGCCAGTTGGCAATCCATCTTGTGACATAGGGATTTATACCTAGTTTAGTGAGTTTAACTATAATTCCAGAATAGAGGATGGTGTTAAAAGCCTTGGCGAGGTCAAGATAGGCTGTGTGAACCACCTTACCCTCATCTACGGCTTTGGTGACTGCCTCAAAGAAGTCGATCAGGTTCAGAAGGCATGATCTGCCTTTCACAAACCCAAACTGGGTGGGGTCCAAAGTCTGAAGGTTACCAATTACTTTGTTTATAAGTTCTATGATGATACGTTCCATGGCCTTACAGACCAGGCTCTTCAGGCTAATAGGGTGATAGTTCCCAGGATCAGTGGTGACTCTCCCTTTGTGGAGTGGGATAACTGTTGCTGTGCGCCATTCAGTGGGCACAAAGCCTGACGTGAGGCTATGACTGAACATGATGCATAGGTGGGGAGCCAGTTTGTTCTGAAGTTCATGTAAAACAGCCTGGATGTTGTCCAGAGTCCCACGGATGCTGTGTTTTTGGTTTTAAAGAGTGCAGCTTTTACCTGCATAGATGTGGTTATAGGGACTCTGCATTCTTCCTGTATAGATATGGGCCCTTTAGGGGGTGAGAGAGGGGTAAAGTTAGCACTGAACCTATCTGCCAGGATGTTGGCAATATCAGTTGGTTCTGTAATTTTCGTGCCATTGTGCTGTAACTGAGAGCAGATCTGGGTGTTGCCATTGAGATTCTTGACTTGGCTATAGAATGCTTTGTGGTTGTCCCTAGAATCAGTGGCGATTTTGTTTTCATAGTTAGCTTTGGATAATATTATAAGGGATCTCAACTTCTTACTGAGGCTGACCAGGGAGCTCCAGCATTCATGGGATTTTACTCTCTTTTGCAACAGTTTCTTCCTTCTGTTGCAGAGTTTGTTTATGGCAGGGGACCACCAAATCGGCTTCCTTTTTTTGGAGGATAGCGTCTTGGTTCTGTTTGGGATAGCACGATCCATGCACTTGTGTAAGTGCTTATAGAGTGTATTTGTGTAGGATTCAGCAGTCGTAACTGTATTGTCCATCTGCATGTATATGTGACCTTGTGTGACAGGCACATAATATATAATAACTGTGTGATGATATGACTATACCCACACAGGAGGTGGAAACAGCAGTATGTAATGTATCATGTAGATATGCGATTATTGTTCATGCTACAACTGTCTTGTCTTTCTGGTGTACATACATTGACATGCCCTTATTTGCTGTAAATTTCCATGTTTCACTTATCCTCCTCCTGACTTCATTCTTACAATTCATGTGTGTGGTCCTTTTCAATATACACACACTGCCCCAGAATAAATTATTTATTAATGCAGTCTATGTACCCTTGCTGATCACCACCAAAACCTTTATTCTGTATGTCTAAAACAGTTTTTCACAGTACTCTGCACTGACTACACTTATCTTTAATGTGTTAGAATTTCATGCATTGTCTTATATTAAACCCTGGTAGTCATTGTGGCTATCTGTACAATCCCGCAGAACTAGTTTACCCATACGGAAAAGTGTCTGCATGTCTGCAGGTGTTCATGCTGCTTTACACAGTTTCCTGGTCAACAACACTGTTGCTGGCCACAAAACTGTGCTTGTATTCGTATAAGCGCGATGCATGACATTCATATGCAATTAGCACTGCTGCTCATTGTTCAAGCATGTAGACTCTGTGTAGGCTTCGCGCTAAGCCTTCATGGAGTTTACTGAATCCCCAAGAGGGACTTTTTTTCTCCCTTGATTGAGTGACTATGAATTTCACTGTTTAAATGGAAGGTAAATAATAGTACTGTTTTTTCTTTTTTTTCTTTATTTCTCACAATAGATATTATTGTATATTTGTTGAGTAACTTATTTGGATTGATATATATCCTTATTAAGATGTAACATTGTAGCATGTTCAGCATTATTTTTTGCAATGAGGAAAGAAAAGATTTCCAATTTCCACAATGTAGTGCAATCTCAGAGTTGGTATATTTAAGTAAGGGGGGTGGGGGGGTGCGACGTTTAGTTTTGTGTGTTTTGGTTTTATGTGGTTTTACGTCAGTGTTCGAACTTTTACGAGTTCGAACATATGGTCTCGGCCATATGTGGTTTGAACTAGTAAATCTACTGAAGTAGATCCATATATATATATATATATATATATATATATATATATATATATATATATATATATATATATATATACATATATATACATATATATGGGTCCCCTTCAGATCGTCAAACTTTTAAAAGATCAACTTTCATATGGCCGAGACCATATGATCGAACTTTTAAATGTTCAAACGGTCTGAATGGTGATCTCCATTCACTGCTGAACGGGAAAATTTCCCTTTTCCGCAATGTAGTGCGATCTCAGATTTGGTATATTTAAATAGCAAGGGGGGTGCAGGGGGGCTTGCCCCTCCCTGCTAGGAATGTGTAGTTTGTTTTTCTTGTTTGTTTTAATTTTTTTTATGTGCTCAAACTTTTAAATGTCCGATTATATGGCCTCGGCTGCATGAAATTTGAACATTTGAAAGTTCGAGCATGTAAAGTAGATCCACACATATATACTATATATATATATATATATATATATATATATATATATATATATATATATATATATATATATATATATATATATATATATATATATATATATATATATATATATATATAAACACAAATGCACATTATATATATATATACATATATATATATATATATATCTATATACACACACACACACACACACACACATATATATATATATGTGTGTGTGTGTGTGTGTGTGTGTGTGTGTGTGTGTGTGTGTGTGTGTGTGTGTGTGTGTGTGTGTGTGTGTGTGTGTGTGTGTGGATAAAGATATTGATATAGATATAGATAGAGATATGCAACATTTATCCTTTCTCTCATGACTGAAGTGTCTGAGAACGCTAACTTAACTCAGCACATAACTAACTAATTAAATTCATTGGTTTGATGACGTCCTTATTAAAACTATGGTTCTTAATTGACATATAAAGAAATACATAGACAGTTGTATGCCAGGTATTCGTAACATACACTTTTTATCTTTTTATCCACCTACCTACCTGATAACCATCAGCCCTCCTGCAATCAGACAGCCCCTTCAGTCTGCACTGGGGATGGGAGACAGCCTCAGGAGGCCATCATCAGGGCAACCATTTGTTTTTTATTATTTTTTACCATAACCACTCCCTTTGGCAGCTCACATGCATGCTTGTAGATGCAAAGGCCTGTTATGCCTTCATCTGTGGGTGTGCACATTCCATACATGCCCCATAAATGCTTCTACATGAACATGGCCTGCCAGAGTCAAGCATACATCTCTAACCATCTCTGTATACCATACACCTTTCTCTCCATCAGGTGTCAGTTCTGCAGTATGCTGAACCCCTCCCCTGATAGGTGAGGTGTGGTGAGCCACTTACTGTCACCATCCCCCACTTGGCTACTCTGACGTCTGAGCTAGCAATCGATCTCAGGTCATCTGGGTCATACTCTAGGCATCCTTCTATGCCATGGCATCTACACATGTCATATACCTTATAGTTTATTTCTTTATTTCTTTTCTGAAATTCTGATAGAGCACTCATTGCTGCAACTGTCAGGGCCTTATCCATCAATGTCATTGTTTTTTAATGCAGGGTATACTCTTTATGAGAATTAGCAGGTATGAAAAGGTATAATCTCTAGAACCAAGCGTTCCTTTGGCGAGGGTGGGTGATGCTACACTTGGACGAGCAACATTCTAGAAGGTGTCATTCTTTGCTTTACAAGTAATTCACTAAACACCTGGAAATTAAATCTCTAATCAGAGATCATAGAAAGATTTCTTATTAACTATGCCATCTAACATTTATGGTGCACATTAAGAAAGTGCTACTGTTTCTTTGTCTCAATGTGTGAAAAATATGCTAGCAGTTTTTACTTCACTGTTTTTCATTCTACTTCTTAATAACTGCGTAGCACTTCCCACTCTGATGTATCTGCATACTTGTGTCTAAGTGCATCAGTGTCACAGTTTAGAACATTTTCTTTTACATTTTTGCATTCCTTCTTTATTTTGCCAGGCATCCAGTTATGAAGTATAGTTATGAAAGTTCATTTTTCAGATTTGGAAGATTTTGCTAGCACTCCTTAGCCAAGCCAAATGCAGAACTACAGAAATATTTTTGTTGGCCCCTCTGTCCATCATTGACTTTCAGTCCCTTCCCCAGTTGACTCTCACAGAATTATGGAAGGAGATATCAATATTTGGTTGTGGATAGAATTGCTTTTTTATTATACAAAGAATTGTGGGAAGGGATGTAGTTAACTGAGGAGACAGGGTTCAGTGGCACTTCATATCAGATTACAATCCCATGCTCGGGACAATGAGGCATCTGTCTCAACTCTACTCCCACTGCTAAACCTAAGATGTGTGATTGCAGCCTCAGAATCACCTTTCAGTCTCATCTGATGGATGCCAGGCGCACCCTCTCAGTCAGTGAAAGGCAGCTGATATAAGACGTTCAGCCCTCCAGTTTCTCAAGAGCCCAAGTTACTAGTCAACCAGTAGCTCAAACATATATCCTGTCACTTTGATAACAGTCTATCTAGAAATCAAATTTTATTGCCAGTTTCTAGAAACAAATCTCTCATCTAACTATATAATATGGCATAGTGCTTATAGTTATTCCTTATTCTGCCTAAATAAGTCCTCGACCAGCAAATTCATCAGCACTGTGGTGTGATTATTACTCATTTTGTTGATGGCCTAGATTTAAAGTACAACTGAAGACTTGCCACTAGTCAGGGAAAGATGTTGCATTATTATGTAAGACAAAACACCTAGCCATCATTTCACATGACAGGCCGCAAAAAAAGTTTAAGCAGCAAAGTAAAAGGGTAAGAGGAGACACATTCAGAACATTTTAGCCCAGTGCAAACTAGATTACAGGATGCAACTCTTTAAGGAATACTTTAGACTGCATACAATTTATTTTTGTACACCTGGGCTCTACACTATGTATCTGTTCCTCTGGGAGGGGCATAGCTACAAAATTCATAATTATTTGTCATTCTGTTATTCTTCATATCTGTATCATGAAAGGCAACTTAGAAAACCTCCAAGTGGTTATAGTTATGAAGATGGAACTGTTCTGCTCATTCCTCACATGAGACTGATAAATGCTACAGTGAAAGTAGGGAAGAGACAACTCAGAACAGCAATTAACTAGAAATTAAATGTTGCTTCTCCATTAGTTGTACTGTACATTAGATTGTTTTGGCATTATACTTCACAGCTGCTGAACACATAACTAAAAATATCATGCTTGCTGAAAAAATGCTGATATTACAATGCTTAAAAACACTTTCTTCAAGTGCTGCCTTCTGCCTGTACAAAAGCTAATTATGTACTTGTATGAAGCAGTATTATTAATTTACTATATTTTAATGCATATTCTCTTTCATTTTTTTTATTTCTTATGCACTGTACTCTGAGAAATCTATGACTTTTAAGCTAAAAGTTGCATTTGTTCCTTTTCACATTTTATTTTTTCTCCATTATTACTCCCTTGTGTTGATTTAGTCTGTGTCCCTTTGCAGCTCTTGGTTGAAGTGCTTCTTTAAACAAATGCTCTCCCCTTTACCATTCTCTACAAAGCTTTGTTTCTGCAGTTTCCTGCAATGCCCATTCTATTCTATCTGAAATTATTTACTCTCTTGGCACAGTCTACAGGCTGCTATTATAACCCTCACAGACAGCTTAAAAATGTATTTTGCCACTCCTTATCAGCACTGACTAATGTCTAATCTGTTCCGTTGCAATTTCCTGAGAAAGTTATCATTACGTTGTTGATTATGGCGCTATAAACAATGCCTTTGAACACTGTCTTTCAGATTTTCAATCATTTCACAACACTGGGAGTGTTCTTCCTTGTGTTGTTATGGGCCTTTCTTTACCAGGAACTAAGTTCATTCAGCCTCTTGTTCTTTTCAGTCTTAGCTCTAAAATACACTTAAAGAAAAATATGTCTGCTGATAAGTACAGCTGGCATTCTTAGTCTTTCCAGTTTTTCATTCAACTTGCATCACTGCAGATCAACCCCCATTCCTTTATGCCTGCTTCTTTGCATTCTTGAACTCCACCCACATCAAGATTAATTACCTAATGACATTTAAGACTGATTAGCAGCATTATATGGCACCACTGTAATTACAGCAAGACTGAGCAAAGGAGCATTATCTGACAAGAAAAAAATTAATGTGGTGGGTTCTAATCCCGTAATACCTTCTGACAGTGGCTCAGGCTATAAAAATGCAGGCTGTTATATGCTGTTCTAAGGGAAACGTGGAATCAAATTGTTCTCTTCTTTGTACAAGAAGTACATTTATTCTTTGGTGCTTTTTCTGGTAGACATCAGGTATTTTCTAAGAACTGGCACTTTTTAAACTATACTTTAATCACTACATTTTTCCCAAGCATGAAGGTTCCAGCTAGTACTTTTGCAATGCAGTACTGGTAACGATATGTAAACCAGTCAGTCAACACTATACAAGTATAGTCGCTGCACCCCCAGTCTTTGGATGGTTCATTTATAGTAATAGTGATAGTAGTGTTGTCATACCTTCTTGTCCAATGATTCTTCTCATATTGTAATTTATTATGCCCCACTGCCTGCTATAATTTCCACTTTTCTTTACTCTGTTGGCATTATTGTGTATTGTGCTGTTTCTAATTACTAGTGCCAGCTAAGACATTTAGCATTTGCTACTAACTTTTCTATTGTTTTCAGAAACTATGTTTCAGTGGCAAAAACATTTATTATTTTATGTTATTGTGGCTTTAAGGTAATAAATATTGAATGGCTTCTGGACTGCTGTACTGGTCAGTAATTGTCCCTAATGGACATTTTGTTTAAATACAAGGTTGCACTTAGTAAGACAGCATCTTGGGTCAAAGGTCAGTGACCAGCTTTATACTTATATCATCAGACCTGGGGCAATATATTTAGTACACTTGGGTTAAGAGAAATGCAGTACTATCAAGAGATCACTAGCCTGGTGGTGAGTTGGATCAGAAAGCAAGAAGGTGCCATCTGACAGAACCAGGAGACTCAAACATGTAGTAAGGGTGTTGCAGGATGCCTACCACATGCTTCTGTGTGATATGACTTCAAATCCCACACATAAACAAGCTTCTGCCACATACCAGTGGATGTCAATGATGTGAAGTAAGATTAGATCCTGCTTAAGAATGAAATGTGGTCAGTCAGTGTCATTGAGATGATCTAGAGACTCATTGGTAGGCACCAATGTTAGCAGAAGCTTTCAGGTTATACAAAAGCAATTCTAACATGGGGAGCTGTCATCAGATTTAGCTGGCAGATACTGACAAGTTAGGAGGAGGCAGTAGGTGTGCCATCCATTCAGCTGAGCACCAAGATATGGGAGAAGTATGGTGAGGTCACAGAGCGTAAGTTTCAGATGTCCACAAAGAGGTTCTAGCAAACATCCTGTGATGTGTGGGGTGTGGCTTAGTATACCACCTGTTCTGAGCAATGGTAGGACAATGCTGTTCTTGTCTGTGGACAATCTAAAGAGGTAGAAGGAATACGCTAAAGAACTTTGTCTGACAAATATGCTGTACTAGTAGCAACTGATGTTAGAGTCCATTTCTCAAGCCTCTGTGGCAATTAAGCAGTTCTCCAGTTACAAGCCTGTGGGAGTCCATATGGCCAGAAGTGTAGAAGACATTTGATATTGTTAAGTTGTAGATATTGTGTTTTTTTAAAGTTGTGTGGAAAGTGAGAATAGTACTTCTGGATTCACAAACGTGGAAGTTGGTGTGTGTGTGTGTGTGTGTGTGTGTGTGTGTGTGTGTGTGTGTGTGTGTGTGTGTGTGTGTGTGTGTGTGTGTGTGTGTGTTCGTATTTATAATTTCACCTGGATCACTATGCTTAGGTGTCTTAGCTGAAAGGTTGAGGCTCTTATGACAAAACAAGGCTCTTGTTGGTCCAGTTGGCAATAATACCTGTATGGTTCACTGGAGGGACTGGGTTTGAGTCCCAAATGGGATTATCATCCTTTATTATTATCCTTTCTCTTCTTTGATTCTGGCAGTGTCTAAACATAGGACTATTTTGCTATTTATCTGTGTATGTGTTTGCAATTTTCCTTAGTATACGTTGCACTTTTCTGCTGCATTCATTTCAGTAACATATTTTTCTTACAACTACATAATTTGCAGTTTCTTTCTTCCTCTGTTCCATTCAACTGATAGCTTGTTTCTCTTTTTTTCTGCACTCATCTTTTATTTTGATATACCCAGTACTTTTCCATGTTTACTTTTAGGAAAAACAGTATGTCACAAATATCATCCATGCTTCAGTGATGGATACGTGTTTTTTTAGTAAATCTGTTCTTCATTCAACAATCTTAAATAAGTGACAACTAATATTTCTAGCAAAAAAATCTGTTGTTTTTCATTCAAGACCCTTAAATGACAGTGAGTGTGAGGGCATGTCCTTCAGGCACCCTGAAAAAGCCTATTCCAGGATGCTAGAGGAAGGCTTCAGCAGTAGCTAAACCTCTGATTCAGGAGTACCATTGTAGATTACTGTTTTTGCCATGGAACAGTGGATCAGCACTTTGTCCTTGCTCAGATACTGGATGACTCATGGAAATTTCTGGTTCAGTTTAGTCACATTTTGTGGCTGTGCAGAGGGCATAATGCAGTATATCCCAGAACATCCTATGAGATATTGTACAGCAATATGAAGTCTTGGATCTACTGCTGTGCAGTGATGGATTATAATATGAGCAATTTGGGAAGGCGCCTGGGGCCCATGACTTCAGGGGACTCAGTCCATTATAGCAATGAACACTATGCTAGACATAAATGCTGCTATAAGGCACATTTTTATAGATTTTTTTACTAATAGCTGACCTTGTTTGCACATGCAAAATATGTAACTACATTGCTACTTATATATTTGTACTGTGTTTTTGCCCATCCCATGTTACTAAGGTTTTCAGGTTTTGGGGGTAGGGTAGTCACATTTCCATGATGTCTTCAGATAAGTAAGTAAATTGGCAACTCATCTTGAGAAAGAAACTCAAGCTCAAGCAGCAAAAAAAAACAAAAAAACAAAAAACAAAAATAAAAACAGACCTCTTCACCAGACACTGCTGATCTTATTTAATGCAGATGCTTCTGGCTGCTACTCCATGTTTGGACACTTCCTTACAGGCTGTTTCATGTTGCTTCCTGCTGTCTCTTTCTACTTAAATCCATTCAATCACACTTTCAAAGAGCTGTGGTTTATGCCCATTTGATAACCCTCTCTTCCTACACTGATATCTCCCCAACCCACAGAGGCTCTTAACAGAGAGCAGACATCTACAAATCCCATTCTAGTTTAAAATGTAACTCAAAGCAGGCCATTAATTGCCTCACTTATACATACAATTCTGACTTTAGCACTTAGACACTGGATTTTACTGGTGACTGTATCTTGTAGTTTTTTAACACTGCTTAGTTTACTTGCACTCTGAAAACATGTCCACCTTAAACATAGTGTGGGCAATGGGACAGATTTTAAATATTCCTCTTATATTTTTAGAAAGTTACTAGAATAACAGGTGTTTCATTGATGTGCATTTTCCTGAAGGCTATGAAGTCTGAAACTCCAACGTCTGTTAATATTTGCTTGCTGCAATCCTCAATCATAATTTAATGAGAAACTGACCACAAATGAGGGACAGCATCAAGGACATTCTGTAACATCGGGGATAGTTGAGAGTTATGGAAATTATACCTTAGTATCCTCATGAAAGGCACATTTTAATTCAACTGGGGGGTTGGGACCTGGTTGCACTATTTATGGTGAGTACCAATTTAAAATACAGATTATTATTAAGTGGTCTGTAAAGCTGCAAGCTCTACTTCTGTTAGTTGTTCTGTGGGAAGGGCCATAGCTCTGAATCTTTTCTGGAATGCCTATTAACAACTTATAAAACTTTTTATTCAGTATTATTTAACACGGCATAGAACATGGGATTTGTAAGACTCAAAATGGGGAATGTTGAGAGGTGTGGAGTGAATGCAAGGTTTATTTGCAGCCTGTATATATATATATATATATATATATATATATATATATATATGTATATATGGATTCACTTCATAACACTGAAAGCTCAAAACACTGAAAATGAGAAAACTTCATAACAAAGAAGACCAAAACACTGAAACTTCAAAATACTGCAAATTCAAAACACTGAAACTCAAAACACTAAAAACACATATCATACATATACTGAGTTTAAACAACATAAATCATAGCACTTACCACCAAGTGTAATCAGGGGGGCAAGCCCCCCCTGCACCCCCCCCAACACAGCCCCAGCTACTTAAGTATATCAACTCCAAGATTGCACTTACTGTAGTGAATCTCATATCCCTAGTTTTTGACATTTATCAGCATATTATTCTCCTGTGCCCAAATGATCAACTCAGTCATAGTTTTTTGCAGACATGTCATATATGTAATTTATCCATTTCCAAGTCATGTGCATACAGGTTGTAGA